>NW_024530155.1:2686398-2784254 GCF_017590135.1 Pyrgilauda ruficollis
AGTCAACATGAAGGGATGGGCAAACAAAAAACTCTCTGACAGTCCCCAAAGGGAAGGAATGGAAATCTGAAGATTACTTTGATTTACTTTTTAAATTATTGCAGGGAACCTTGCATTATTTTTGCCAGCTTTCTTTTTTTTCAGTTAATCAATAAGGTGTTAATTCAAACTGTGTTTTGCATAATCATAGGAAGATTTACATTCAGCTACTTGCTACCAATAACTTAACTTTGTGTTAGCAGTGTTTTGCATGGGGTTTTGTTGTTTTTATTTTTTTTCCTTCTTCTTTTGCTTCTCTGAAAAGCACACCCTGGTAACTTATGAAATAGAAGACTCTTTCTGCAGACATCAAGATTTTTTCCTCTTGAGAGGATGGACTGGCACCAAGAATTAAAAAAAAAAAAATAGTCAGGACTGTAACAGTACTTGAAACAGACAATCCTCAAGCTAGTGCATGCAAATGCATTTACACTGTCTCTAGATCCATGTCCAGGCCTTTCTTCCCAGTGAATGGTGTGCTTGCAGCTTAGAGAGATTTAGTCTCATGAGGGATCTGCTGTGAATTCAAATAATAGTTGTGGACCTTCAGTGGGCTTTCTCAGGCCACACAGAAGCAGCTCAAGTAGAGCTGCCTGGGAAAGTGGTATTGTATGGAAGACTTAGAGGTATGGGGTCATGATAAATCCTAATTTGGGGAGTTAAAGGTCACAGCCATCCTCGTTGAGCTTGAGGCAGAGTGGCAGTGGAGAGGTGAGGTCCAGGGAGAGGTGGCTACAGTGAGATGCGAGCCAAGGGAGAACTGGATATTATGAAGATATGAAGGTAAATTCATTGGTTTTATAATAGGTGCCTTGTGTGGGTATTACCTGTTCAGTGCATCTTGGTTGACATGACCTCTGTTCCCATGAACAGTGACAAATTAAAACAGTAATTGATTCATATTCGGTCTACACTTAGAAAAAAACAACTAGAGCAATACCAAAAAAATACTCAAACCAATTAAATGCAACACCTGTGAATGAGATAATTTTTCCAAGTATTTCCTTGCCTCTCATGGAAGTTTTGATAAAGTATTTTGCAGTAGCACTCCATCGTATATAGCATAACTTTGTGAAAACTGGAAAAGTTAATCATGTTACAAGACATGATGAAAACTTACAAAAGAAAAACATAATTAATCCAGAAAAAGAAAGTCAGGGCTGGGTTTTGTGTCATTTTTTGTTTGTTGTTTTAAGTAACACCAGAACGTGTTGCTATATGTATTTTTCCTAGACAGAAGTTATCGACCTGTTTATTTTCAGACTTCCCGTATTTATTTTATTTCATCTGAAGTCTTCAGCACTTTATCAAAATGATAAAAGAATTAACTTTTACGAATTGTGAAACACCACGATAGAAGTTATAAATATCTGAAGTAGCAGAATCCTGGGCAGTTTTATAATTTACAGAATAAAATACACTCCTCTAGAGATAAAAGAAAAGGTGAAATCAACTCAATAACATTTTGCAAGGTGAAATTCAGAGAAAAGAGTGTAGTCCCTAAAAGCCAATGTTATCAATACCACAGTGATTTTAGAACTCTTCCTAAACACTAGTAAGGATTTTTGTTGATCATCACATGTATATTAATATTTTTAGAAATTATTGCTTTCCTACAATTTCACAAGATTTTATGCAAGTTCTTTTTTGTTTTTTGTTGAACTATTTAACCCTTACTTTTTTTGATCAATCAAGTCAAAGCAGGGAAAATGGACTTTTTGACATATGTTGGACTTTTGATATGCTTAAATTGACATATTAAATTATGGCTGTTGATCAATTTCTGCTGGAAGGTATAGTGAACATAACTGTAGTTTAAATCCCAAGGAGCAGTTGTTTCCATGAAACAACTGTATGGTGAAGATCTGTGAAATATTTCATGTTGATACACACACAGCTTGACAAAAGAAAAAATAAGCAACATAGATGTTACTTGTGATGTTAAAGAGACAAAACAAAGTGAAGAACAGTACAACAGAAAACACACCAGAATGAAAAATACCAAACTCATTTGTATTGTCCTATCTGTGAAGGTCACTGTGAGCTCCTTTAAATTTAAATTCTTGTCTTGCAGTACTTTAGACATAGTTATTTGCAGTACTGTTTAGAACCATCTGAAATATTTACCCAGACATTGGCTTTCCACATGTCATGTAGTAAAACATGTTTTAAATGCCAGAATGTGAATCTTGGCATAAGACTTGCTCTGTTCTTTAAGCATTCCTTTTAGTCTTCATTTCTGTTCTTCCAGTTCTGTTAAATGATTGTGTAGCTCTTCATATCCAAGAAAGTCAATAAATTTAAAACACTCTCTTGTTTTCTGCCTGCCTCCTAAATGCCACACATCTGTTTAACTAGGACAACAGGGTAGACATTTCCAGAATAAATACAGTTGTTCACACAAGGATATCTATATTTCTCTAAAGGAAGTCCCTCCTTGGATATTTCCATAAATTAAAATTGTCTCTACAAATAATATTTTCTAACCAAAACAAAGATTACATTCTGCATAGTTAAACCGGGATTTGCATTTTGAAAAACTGTCTTTTCTTTCTTGTTGCTATTTACTTCTACATGAAAGTAAGAAATTTTTGCCAACGGTAGAATGATCATCAACTTGTTCTACCTGTTACTGCTTGAGCAGGGGGCTTGGACTAGATCATCTCAGGAAGGACCTTTCAACCTAGATGACTTTTTCTTTGTGTATAATAATGATGATTCAATACGTAATTAGAAAAATAACAAAAAAAAAACCAAAAACCTGTAGTACTCTCACTTGCAAAGTTACCCCTGGGTCTTTGATATTACACACCAGAAGAAAAATTTCAAGACCTTGCTCTGAGATTTTGCACTGCACTCTGATTAGAAAGGCATTCTGACCATATCAAGATATTCCTTAGCTTCTGTTTTGTCAGTATTAGGTCAGGAAACGGGAGTGTAAGACATTTTGAATTAATGGCCCAGTTACTCAGCCAGCATATTATGTTTTTGGAGTTGTCATGATATTTGAAATTTTTCACCAGCATACTTAGAACTGTTAGCCAGTGTTTTGGAAAATTAAGAAACCATATCCATCTATTTGGGAAAAAGAAATTCTTGCTTAAGAACCATTCTTGAAGTAACTTTTGGAATTTTAACTTTTGATGGAAAAGCTTACAGAACACAGTTTTTCTGCAAGCCTTAGCTTCTATGGCAATATGAGGCACTGCAGATATAATTAATTTGATATTGCAGATCCATTCCATTATAATTCTTTCAGTAATATTAAGATATTTGAGTAACATACTCAAATGTTATCCATATCTGTTCTGGAAGGAGAGAGGAGTCACAGAACAAAAAAGTGACTGTAGATTCTATTATTAATTACTATGTGGAAATAATGACAAGCAATTTACTTTTTATAAAGATATCATAGTGCAACTTAGGTTGAAATGAGCTGTATGCTGCAATTACATTGTGAAAGGATAAATTTTTTAAATATCTTGGAAACTATCTACACTACCAAAAAAACCTTTAAATACCCCCTATATTCTAGCAACAAAGAAAAAAAAAACCAATGGCAAAACCATCAATTCAATAAAATAATTGAGCTGAATTTCAGTGCATGGGAAAGCAAATCTCTGGCTTTGCCTCTTCCCAAGAATCCACTAATTTACAAAATAAACCTCATTTATGTCACACAGCTCTTTACAAGATGATCCCTCCTGAGCTTTTTCTTAAACCTCCATTCAACAGTGAAGTTAAATGAAAGTTATTGACTTTCAGCACAACATGATTTCATGTCATGGAGCAATTTTATTTCTCAACAATAGTATTTATGAATTTCATTGTGAAATAATCAGTTTAACCACTGCAGGTAATACATGCTCTTTACAGTATTGAAAATCAAATTAGACTGGTGTTTTTCTGAACATTACTCTGAAACAGCAGATTAACTTATCCTGAGGCCTTATCCTCAACTAACAAAACCCAAAAGGAAATTCCTTCTTGTTTGTCAACATCATATATCTTTCTACTCCTAGATATCCCAGATGCCTTCTAGTTATTTCTTTTAAAACAGCTAATCAAGTTTCCAAACAGGTAAGCTATTAAATAGAATTTCATTCTATGCACAAGATTGCAAGTGCTTAAAACCCCAGCAATGACCCTTACCTCAATAGAGATTGAAGTAGCTAAAATTAAGATATGTTTTGTGTTGCAAAATGAGTAGATTAGATGTTTACAATTATGTATTTTAATTCCAAAATCTATGAATTTGTGACCTGTTAATTAGTAAAAAGAAATGGTGGTTACTTCAAAGTAAAATATGGGAAAAAGGTCCAATCATAACTCATGAACCCTTCTTAAACAAAACTTTTTTCTTTAGAAATCTAGTCATAAGGCATCAAAAGTATGTCATCGTGAACTCATAGACCAACTTGATTATTTTCTGTAGTGACAATAGACTGTGGGCTTCTCCTTTGTCCCCTGCAATGTTATGTTTTCTAAACAAACCCAAACTACAAACAGAGAAAAAAACAAAACAAAACAAACCTGTGAAAAAAGCAGAAGTGGATAATGAAACTGAGACTCAAACACATAGCTATGTTAGTGATATGAATATCAAAGCCATTTTTTCAAGCTGTATCAAAGATAGAATAGTAATTAAACTACTTTCCGATATATTAATGAGCATTGTGGAAAATGATACTATAATATGAAGATAAATTCTGTTATGCATTCCATTAACTTCAAGAAGAGAAGTTACTAGTAGAAGTTATCTGATGATATTTGATAGAAAAACAGAAAAACAGTTGTCAATTAAAAAAAAAAAGTATCCAAATAGGTATTGTGAGGTTGACTATGAATGTAAACTAAAGAGTATATGCTTTTCCTGTAACACAAAGGAAAGCAACATACTCTGTGATGGTTTTACATAATAAAACGCTTAGCCTATATTAAAATTTAAAGATTAGAATTTACTCTGAAAGAAGGAAGTAATTTCCAAGCTGAAGACATCTTTCCATTCTTAGCATAGCCCGACATTGTTTCCATGCAATATTTCATAGCAATAGAAGAAATGTAATATTCTATACTGCTTTCTATCCCGTTCTGTGGAGTTTTTAAGACTGGGCTTAAGATTTCAGTCAGAAGACAAATGAAACTACATCTATTATATTCTCTCTGGGTCAGATATATATTGATTAAGAAAATCATTGCTGAACTTGATTTCATCTAAGGAACCAACTGGTCTCCTGCAGTAAAATATAATCCTGTTCAAGTACCATTCATCCTGGGTGTACTTTTCGCTTTTACCAAGATCTAGGCTCCTTCTCTTTTTCCCCAATCTATAAACATCTTTTTTCTGTTAAGATCTTGGAAAACCTTGATGATAACTCTCCTCTAGGGATGTCTGTCTACCTGCAGAATGATTTCCTGCCAAATTCAATTGAGATCTCTGTCTTGAGGAGTGACCAACAACTTAATATATGGCAGACAAAGTGTTGAAATCCCACTTTCACAAGCAGTGAATCAGGACATGCTGAACAACAGCAAGAGGTTCAATCTTCTAAGTCTCCAACCACCTCTGATGTAACAGGTATTTGTATTCCAGCTAAAAAAAGAAAAAGTTATCCTATGAAGCCATTATTTTGGAGTTTTGGAGTTGATGGATAAACCTTTTTTTTTATATTCATGTTACATTTTATTCTGGATCCTCTTTTCTTTCTATCTCAAAGGTATTAGAGATACTGGTTATCTACAAAGATTTTAAATAATTGTGTTGTGGGAAACTCTCTGCTCAGTCATCTGAACCACAGGTAGCAATTAAGAGATTACAGGTTTATGTTCTTTTTTTATACTTCCTGCAAGTTGCAAACTGCAACAAACTGAAAATCTATTAAGTTCAAAATGCTGCATTTCTTTTCAAATTAACCGTGTTTTTATTCTTCTATGTAAATGGTAAAAACTACTTCATGGGATTCTGGAAATTGACCCCAAAGGATGCTGCATGGTCAACAAGGGAAGTCTAACTGATATAACCTACCTAGATTTCTGTATGGCTTTTGACACAGTCCCATAGGTCATCCTTATCTCCAAATTGGAAAGAAGGCTTCGAAGGGTGGACTATTCAGTGGATAAGAAATTAGATGGAGGGACACAGCTGTTGGGACTGGCAATGAGTGGTGCTGCCCAGGGTTCTGTCTTGGGACTGGCGCTTTTCAACAGCTTCAATGACACAGGGAGTGACATCGAGTGTACCCCCAACTTCCCATACAGAGCAGACTCCTGACAGGTTAGGTCAGGAGGTGTTTCACAGTATGTATTTGCCAATTTGCTGGAAAATTTTCTGAAGTTCTGTTCAATGAGCCATATAATATTACATAGTAGTTTATTTTAAATGCACATCATAGGAACATCAGTAAATAGAACTTCAGAGGGCATTGTGAATAATTACTACAACTAGGGTGCAAAAAATGTTTATTCAACATTCCCTGCTTTCCTGCACTTTAAAATAATTATTCATAAAAAAATTTTTTTTAGAGAAAATGTTATTTTTTTGATATTTGCATAAAAAAATTACATAGATGAAATTCCCTACTACCTACCACCTGTCCCCCTTTCCCTGGCAAAAGAACCATTTTTGTCTCATGAGGTGAACATATTTAGAAGATGTAAACATCCATATATATGCTAAATCCATGTGTGCTTTTGAAAGCTGAGTGGTGATGACATAACGGATAAGATGCTATATTCAAATACTGAATTGTCTGAGGTACTGATGTGCTTAAATGACCTTGAACTTTTGGGTTCACATGAGTTTGTACTGATTTGAAAAGAAAATCTGAAGTAAAATAATAAATGGTAAGTAATTGTGGTCAAAGATTTCTTTTCATATTTCCTTTTTCTACACCAGAGTTTGGTTCAACGTTATTTTCAATAGCTGCTTTTGCTTTAACTGTAATTACTTTTTTGCACTTCTGGTTTTCTCCTTGTATTGCAATGTCAGTCATGAAACAAAGATATAGCATGTTACATGTATAAAGAGCTGATTAATAGATAAACCTCAGAAAATGTTAAATTAATTATCAAATTATATAATATCAATTATTCATCCAATAATTGGTGTAAATATGGAAATATTTATGTAAATATGGAAACTTTTGCATCAGAAGATAATTTTTAAATTGAAAAATACATTAAGGCAGAAAGTAAAAGCGCTTAGTTAGCTGATAAATATATACAAAGTCCTCCTTTCTTTCTTCATACTCAGCTACTTAGGTAAATCTTGAGGCAATATTAATATCAATATCAGCTGTGTTATTATAGTACTATTTATAATCAGCCTCATACATTTTCGACTTTGAGTTCAATCTATACATATAGTTGGAAGATATTCCAGTCATATTAGTTTTCAAGAGTAACCTAGGATTAACAGAACAGAAGTCAAAAAGTCCTCAATCTAGCAACAAATAAAACTACCATTGTAAAATTTAAGCTGTCGCTTTTGGTATAACATGTGCATTGTTCGGCAATAAAAGATCCAAAGTGCACAGGTGCTGGAATTCTGATTTATTTTCACCTTCTATTCAGTTAATAATCCATAAACTTCATCTATTACATAGCTGTGTCCTCAGGCCACTTCAGTGAGTATTAAAAGATTTCTTTTTCCAGGCTCCTGTACAACTACAATATCTTAATAAACTTCACACACTTCAGACCTGAGGTTGAAGTTTGATGCTGAACTCCTGTTTCATTCAGTGCTTTATCTTTTTCAGGATATATGCAAGTGAAGTTCTTCATTAAAATAAAGTAAGGATGTTATCTATTACTTTAGCTTTTCTTTTCTAACAATTTCTTTTTAGCTTTTTAAAATGGTAATTTGTATTTGTGAGTCTGCATTTGTCGAATATGGATTATTTTTTAAGGTGAGAGCATGCTGATTCTAAGTTCTACAGAAAGACATGCAGTTAAAATATTTCCACTAAACCAAAATGTTGGTGAATGAAAGGCAATTTTATAGCCCTGTAGGGGAGATATGAATGAGTTTATGGTGGACTGCAGGAGTGTAGTGAGGTAGGTAATGGGCTCTGACTCCGAGTTTTAAAAGAAGATGCATCATGTGTAAATACAATACATTGAAATTTGGATTTACATACCTGTGATACCTCTGCTCCCCTAGTTCTTGTCATTAATCCTGATTTAGGATCCTGCTGACTATGCCAGTTTGTCAGGAATTAATGATTTCCATTGTATAAAGGATCACCATCAAAGGTATTAGCAAAAGCCATTTTAATATTATGTCAAAGTGCAGTTTGGCAAAGATTCACTTTATTACTGCATGGAAGAAACATACACAGGAAAATTGGATTAGAATTGAGCTAGAATGATTGATGTAGACACTGTAGACAAGAAAGTGTAAAGGGCACACTCATGTTGAGTTGTGAGATTCAGAGTGGACTCTGTCAATTTCTAAACTCCTGATAGAGCTTAGGTGTGGCTGGTTCTATCTTAGTCTCAGACATGGACAATGGTTTATATGTAATGGAAGGAATGGAGGCAAGGGATATCTCTGCTTTGGATAAGTGTTTTTAAGTGTCAGTTACAGAAACTCAGACCTTTAGTGTTTTTGCTCAAGGACAGTTACCTGGTGTGCACTGCAGCAGCAATTCAAGAAGAGCTCAAATTTGGCTCATCCAAAGATCTGCCATTAGTAGAATTTCTGTCTGACCCAAAGAGCAACCCTGAGAGGTATCCCAGCTCAAGAGGATATTCCTGCTGTCCAGCCACACTGCCTAGAATGGATAGCTCAATGTGTACATGTACGTCAAACTACATGTTTTCCCTAAGGGTTGTTAGCTGAGTCTTTAACTTATTATCATGAGTCTGGACACATAAAATAAATTAAAATGGGTATAATGTGGCAACTGGAATATAACTACAGAAAAAAGGTAAAATATTCAGCTAGGAGACTATTATTTAAAAGCAAGGAATGCTCTGGGATATGGTTTCCATAACTGACTGAAATCTCTTGCGGTCTGCAGCTATTTGGCTGGTGGATACAACTATGTTTTCCAAGCTTACTGCCACAGGCAACTTTGAAAAATAAAATCAAAAGCTTCCTCTCAAAGTAGTAAATATAAAAAGAGTACAATGTCACAATATGATGCAGACTATTTCTTTCAGCCAGAGGCCCTTGTGTTCTGATGTGTGTGGTAGCACAGGCGCATTTGCACCAGCCCCAGTCCTGCTCTTTCCAGAGTTATGGGAAGAATAGCATTTTAGCCACATCTCTGTTGCAGTGTTGCCACATATTTAAACAATTCCTCACCATTTAGATTCTGGGAAGCAATTCACTATAGCTCATAATTGCACTTCAAGTATCTTGATATTCTTAAAGAAAGAACTAGGCACTTTTAATATGGCTTTATTTTATACATCTCTACATCTTTTGATTTTTTTATAGCTGTACACTGAGACAGATTAATCTCTACAGATGTTTAGGATTGGTTTTTTTTTCTCATTTATGAAACCAATCATGGTACATCATGCATGCACATGTACCTATGTTTATATGTGTGCTTGCATACACATATATGCACATCATGTTTAATACAGAAACTATAAATAAGATACTGGATTGTGAAACAAAACTAGTTTCCTGATCCCAACAGAATGTACAAGAACTTTCAAATCAATTGACTGAAGTGATCATAGGAAGCTCCTCTAGCAAAGATCTGTTCTTGGTTCTGGAGAAGCTATCCTCCTGCAGGAGGAGAATTTAGGTTTCCTACGAACAAGTTTCCTACTCTTAAATGTAGGGTTTTTTTCAATTGCTTCTTCCCCAGATTCTAGTTATAACATAGCTCAGCTTGGAAGTTAATCAAGAAGCAAGATAAAGCAGTTGAGAAAAGATGAAACAATCTTGATGAACTGCCTCAAAAGTGTCTTAGAAGGAATTCCATGCTAGGTATTGCCAGTTCTGTTTTGCAGTCTTAATTGCTACTCAATACTGAGAAGAAAACCTCCTGCTATGTTTTTTCTTACAACCCAAAATTAATCAGTCCCTATCTTCCTTGGCTTTTGCCAGAGAGATGATTCTTATGGAAGAATGGAGCTACCCTCTTGTTTTGGTTTGAACCCAGCCAGCAACCAAGTCCCCAGAGCCATTCATTCACTCCCCCACCAGCAGGACTGGGAGAGAACTGGAAAACCAAGAACACTTGTGAGTTGAGTTCAAACAGTTTAATAGAGAAAGAAGAATCTGTGCATGCAAGCAAAGGAAAGTATGGAATTCATTCACTGCTTCCCATGGGCAGGCAAGTGTTTAGCCATCTCCAGGAAAGCAGGGTCCCATTACATGCAATGGTGACTTGCAAAGACAAACACCATCATTCTGAGTGTCCACCCCTTTTTCCTTCTTTCTTCCCTTCATATGGCTTGATGTCATTTTGGTTAGTTGGGGTTATCTGTGTCTCCTCCCAAATTCCCAGGAACCCAAACCCTCACCAGCATGGCAGTATGAACAGAAGAAAAGGCCCTGACTCTGTGTAAGCCCTGCTCAGCAATAACAAAACCCCACCTATTTTCCATCAACCCTATGTTCAGGACAAATCCAAACTCAGCCCCATACCAGCCACTGTGAAGTAAAGTAACTCTACACCAGCACACTTGTACAAAGAGCAATGCAGAAAATAACAGCAATCAAATGAAAAGCTGTGTTCAGAGAAGAGTTTAAACATTTAGTAGTAAAACAGTTGAGAATCTTTTGAGATAGATTTCTGTAAACAGAGACTGTATAGACAGAAACTGTCTCTGTAGACAGAAGCTGTAGAGGAGGATTTAAAGAATTACTTGCACATACTCAGTGAGCACTGACTATCCTGAATACTTATGGAACTGGGTTCCTAGGAGGGAAAAATGTGCATGCAAAGAAAATACGCTTCACAATGGATATATTAGGACTGGAGTTGGGAGGTTATTAGATAGATAAGCAGCCATTTACGTACTCTCTATGTTTTTTCAAAGCTTGACTTTGCAATGTTAGTACTCCTACTCTACTTTCTTTTTCATATTTGTTGGAATTAAATAATTCATTCACACTTTCTCTCAAATATATATAAAGCTGCTGCAAAGAAAACAAATAGAAATACTGACTACAATAGAAGTTCTTAGGTTTTTCAGTACTTTTGCTTCATTGAGAAATGTAACTGATAAATCTAAACCACCTCTGTGATATTTTGCAGACACACACTCACACACATCAATATCTATATGGAAAAAGTATATCAATATCATATTGATCTAATAGTTCAGAAGTTGATGTTGGTGTCCACATGGAAAATTTTGTACAGGGAATCAAAATTAAAAATTCTTAAAAAAGGTAAAATACATAGAAAACTCTATTCAAAGATAACACTAAGTTCTGCTCTGCAGACATGGTCAAGGGTTTGCTCCTGACATTATTGTTAAAAAAATACTTTTGGAGGCCACGTTGACATGTCCTCAAACATATATTTAAAGTTATTGGATAGGATTTCGTTAACAAACATGCCAAAATCAGGGAATATTTTGGTGTATGTACTCAGGAATAGTTATCATGCTGGTCATGTTGGAAAGAGTTTGCAGTACAGAAATGCAACATGTCTATGTCATAGAGTCACTCAATCCAATAATAATGCTTATTATTTCTTTTATTTAGCATTTCTTTCCTTAAAAACTGCAACCGATTTTTTAGGCAAGATTGCAGATAAGTAAAAAAATTCCTAACCTTTTGTTCAAGATTTCTTAATCTTAAAATCTGAAGAGTGGATGGAGACCAGTGTGGAAAAGCTGAAAGACTAAAGACATGATTTAGAGGCCTCATCTTTAGTGCTCAGGAAATTTATAAAAAGAAATTACTTTTTGAAAAGAGATTAATTGATCTTATAAAATAATTTAATTGTTCTGATTCCTTGTGAGTATATTCAGAGTTTTACTTTCTTATTTTAGTAATCTGAGAAAATATTTTGAAGGCACAAAAAGCAGTCAATCATGCAGGCTTAAATGACACTTGAAAAATTTCTGTGAAGTTCTTTTCCCAGTGTAGGTTCTTACTTTCTTCTGAAGAACCTTGGTTTTTGGAATGCTCTACTCTGATTTGAACCTCAATGTCTGAGTCTCCAAGTAACTTCATATTACAGGTAAAAATAATTTTTGTTCTTTTGCTGCTCTTGGTCTTATTTTTATCAACATTTCTTTTCCTCATGCTTTAATATTTGGAAAAGGGTGTTTTTCAACTATTTTTCCAAGTAAAGGATATTTTCACTAAGTAGTGCTCTTTTTTTTTAAGATATCCAGATGCAATTCTATGAGAAATGTCAACAATGTAGGTGGAGAAAGCATTTGCTTTGCAGAATCTCTATGACTGATATTATACTATTAATATTAAAAAGGAGAGTTAAATAAATGGAAAAGTAGGCAATCTAACAGAAAATTCTTTAGCAGATGCCCCTTCAATTACTCAGCTGCTTTTGACTGCTCTGGTTTTTTCTTCCTTATTGTTCTCTTCTACTGGAAATATGTTGATGTGTCGTGAAAGCACCTATAACCTGCAGAAATATCAAAGTTTTCCTTGCTTGTCTGGAACTGAGCACCTCTGTTTGCATGAGATATCAAATATGTCAAACAATTATGTAATTGCTTTAGAGATTTCTGGAGAGAGCTGATTAACTTACTACTTATCTTTCTGTTGAATAAATACTACGGCTGAGTCAGGAATTCAGTATGAGAGGAAAATTTCATAAGACTGGCAATTATGAGAAGCTGATTATATTCCCACAGCAGAGGGTGAATGAATTAGTCCCTGGATCTCTCAAGACATCTTAGAGTAATCTTGCAATACAGAAAATGTATTCCTCAGCTATTGATTTTGTCCTAACAGTTCACAAGGGCCTTGCTCCAAGATAGTTCCTAGTCAGATGGCTGATAACTAAGAAGGAATGCCTCACATAAACATGTTTTTCTTGTAGCCTGATTAAATTTAAAGTCATATTTTCCAGAAACAGTCCTTAAGACTCCATGAAACTGAGTAGTACAGGGCCTATTAAATACTTATTTTACCTGAATTAATTCTTTTCATAGAACCAAAAATTTGAAAAATAATTTAGATTAGAAGAGTCTTTTGGATGATATGTAATCCTTAATTGTCATTTCTGGGGTTTTTTTTCAGTCCCTGAAAGAATTTGGAAATAAAATCCCTTTAATTTTTTTCTCTATACACACACAACTCATTTTCTAAGAGGACTTCCTAAACTATTTCCTTATCCCATGTACTGGAAATTTAAACCTCTGAAATTCTGCATTTTGCTTGGTTAAAGTAAAACTTTCTACATAACACATTTTCCTATATTTAAAGCATGTACTATTTCTCTGTTCTGCATTAGAAACATAACACTGACATATACATATAAATATTTTTATTAATAATTTTTTTTGAGTTTTGAATTTTTGTTTGGTTGCAGTGATTACACATATCCTTTGATATAAGAAAATACTTTTTCTATTAGAAAATAGATTTTGAGTTATGAAATAAATTTCTATTAATGTGATAAGAAAACATTTCTTGTCACTTTATGAAAATGCATTTGGAAAACATTTAGAACTGAATTAAATACTGTGGTATAGTGAAAATACAAGATTTTTATTTTTTTTTTTGAGTCATCCTGGTAATTGCATCAAAGCTTTAAGTTCTGCCAAATTGACTGTTCAGTATAGTGCAGCCAGTGAAGTTCTTGTGTTACTTATATCTTTGGAAGCTGTACTATTTGCTTCAGGAGACTGAACACCTAATTTTTAAATTTTTAAATTTTTTTTTTGTCTCTTTTTTGTAAATTTCCATCTTTCATTTAAGCACTGTGAGGGTTTTTTCCTGTTTAAGAATTTTAATTATGGATCCGATCTCTAACACTATATGACATATAAGCCAGTGATTTAAAAAAAATGAATTCTAAATCATAATTCAGGAAAACACTACTTTAAAACTAATGAAGTATTTAGTTAGTGAGGAATTACCTAAGTTCCCCTGAATTTGTTTTCACTCCCTTTGTCTTTATCACGGTACTTTTCCTTTTTTTTTACTTGGCTGTATTTAGACAAGTTATGTGCAAACATTTCAGATAACTCTGGATTTCAAAGTAAGCGACAGTAAGACATTTTCAACAATATCTTTTACCCTTCTTGAATTACTGTTCTATTCAGAGCAAACAGACCCTGAGATATACTACTTTCTTTGAAATAAAGGGACTGTGAAATAAGGGGCTTGATTCAGTTCATAACTGGAGCTGTCAAGTGAATTCTTTTTTTAATAAACATTTGGAATTCCATACCGAATATTCTGAAATTGAGAATATTGTTAAAATTATTAAAACAGCAGCAACAACAATGTAGCTTTTCATCCACCCAAACCTACTATTGATGTAGTTATCAAATATCTCAGTCTTTCTGTAGCCTGAAAGAATATCTGTAAAAACATAGCCTAAATAATTCCTGACATATTTGTTATAACAGCTGGTTTCTTTGTAAACTGCTGTTAAACCTTGGCCCAAGGTACTTCTCTACACTCCTTCCTCAGATAAAATACAGCAACATATTTCAAAATTATAGCACTTGCTATGTTTCTCAGATTTTTACATTTCTTTTCACCGTTTTTATGCACTGTCAAAAGGCACAAAAATATTACTGCAGTAAGGCTCATATTTAAACAGTGTACATATATTATTAAGATAAACGTAGAACAAGAGGTGCTATGTGTTTTTCAGTTCTTGCTGTTGCTGCACTATCCAGCTGTCAGATTCTGAATAATACTCTAGCATTTTAGAAACATTACAAATGTGTTATGAGTGCTTTAATATCTCACAAGATAATTTTATATCCCAATAAAAGGAGCATTTACATTTGGTTGTTTGTATTTTTACGCTACTAAAGTGCCCAGAGAGTGAATAAGGGACGCTCTGTATTTATTGCAATGAGGTCGAGAGAGGCAATCTCTCTGCAAAGCTGCTGTACCTTTGCATATCGTGGTTTCGTAGGTGCCCTCAGTCTCACCTTGAGATAGACAGCTATTCCCTGTGCCAGCTAATCCAGCCTGGATGTCCCTCAGCAAACTGTCAATTATGTTAAACTGTGTCAACCTGTATGTATTGTGTAATTTTCCATTCTGAATTATTGTCTACTAAATAGAGTCAGCAGCAAATATTGAACTCTTGCCATACACTCTAGGGGAAGCAATATAGAAAATTTATGCATTCTTTTAACATCAGCCAACTGGCCTCTTGCAGAGATGCAGAGGGTTATAAAAGTTATAGAAAAGCATCACATATACTATAAAGCTTTATGAAAGCAACAAATACACTGTTTTTCATTTACTATGTTAACAACCCATTTAGTGCAGTGTTGCCATTGAGACCAAGTAATGTAAATGCTTAACAGAAATATCTCCATATTTTCATTATACTGCAAGACAGATCACATGCTTTCATATCAGGAAAATTAGCCAAGGAGGGTCTGATGCCCTGTTCAAGTAAATTGCTATCCAACTATCAACTACAGAAATTCAGTTTACAGTTCAGTTTAGCAGTTGAGTATCTGCACTGTTATACTCTTGTCTCAGGAGCACAAATTCTGTAGATGTAGTTTACATAGCTGTTCAATTTAACTGTTACAGTTATAGTATTCTATGGAAAATTCTTATGTAATTTTTTATTTTTCAAAAAGTTAATACATCAGTTACACAATTTTACTGACTTTAAAGATGTCATTAGCTGTAAGGTGGAAAAATTATAAAAGTATTTAGCCAAGCAAATAGTAAAAGTGAGACAACTGTAAATATGTGCTTAAAATAATAGCAGATAAAATTTTATAAATCTGCAGTATGTATTAATAGTCATATTGTTTTGTTTAGCCTTAGCTATTTTCCCCCCATTTCTTTTCCTGATTGCTTACTTTATTCCATTCTTTGCAAAATAATTTGTAGAAATTTATTCATCTCCCTATAGATATCATCTTACAGAATGGTCAGGCAAAATGTACCTTGAAATATTTTTTCCCCGTCAATGAAGCAAATATTTAAACCACTTTAACTACATTTATTTTTTTATTATTTTAATATGTAAAAAGCAATTAATTAATTACATTATTGGCATCCAGAACACAATTCCTCAATGTTCCTATTAAGAAGAAAATAATTAATAAGCTCATACATGAGCTACTTCAAAGGAAACTGTTGAAACCACCAAGGATAACAATATTCTTTTGCAGTATAAACAAAAGCAATTGAATAAGTGTAACTTGTTAGCAATTAACTTAACCTGAACACTACTTAGACTACCTTCAAAGCAATATGTGGCTTATAAGTACATTCAGCCATGCAGAACAAGAAATGTCAAAGGAAAAGGCTAATAGTTTCATAGGAAACCTTAAGAGCAACAATACATAATAAGCATCATGAGGCTTGACAGCTCTAATCTCTTGTAGGTTACCTTGAAACTTGCAAGGACAGGCAACAATATCAGAATATTTTATTTGAGAAGTCATAAAATAAACTGTTCAGACTTTATTGGTGTATTTGCTTAAAAGAAATTTATCAAATCAAGTTTCAAAAATGTCACTTAAAATAGTTTCTTTGTGAAGTTTTAGAGAAAACTTCTTTTTTTCTTTAGCTTCGGTTTGAACCTTTTGTTCCTTCTCTTCTGCATGATGCAGAATCTTAATAGACATTACATAAGCCCCGCTAATGAAACGTTTACTTGTGCTTTAAGGCGTGACCCTTTGATATAAAAAGGGTTTTTTTACAAAAGCTATAAATAAAATATGGTTGAAAGACCTCCTGCCCTTTTTTCAATTCCACTTTGGACTTTTTTGAAAAAAATAAATTAATCTTCCTACTTCCCCTGATACCTCATGAAGCTGCAAGCTGTTTCTCCTCATAAGAAGAGTTAACCAAAGCAGTTTCAAATTGCTTAGGTTAATTCCATGAATAATTTTAGACATGGCAGAGCCTAATTTTTGGGCATATTTTCACTTTATGAAATCTATTGCCCGAGCTGTACCCTGCTCAAGCAGTAAACTGCCAATGATGAATGCCTATCTATAGAAGGAGAAAGTAAGCTCCTAACACCTTCTATGTGCATTGATAACTGGGGCTCGTGGAAAAAACACAAACAAGTTCCATGTCTCTTCAGGACTTAACACAGTTCTCTAGTAGGGTACTTAATATTTGTGTACAATACCAACTCATATTCTAGAAAACTTTTCTGTCTCTTTCACAGAAATTAGGAAATTAAACAATGGGAAGTTGGAAGAAACAAGCTGCCAAAGAGAAGGAAAGGATTTATTCTCTACCTCATTACAGCAGTAGGCATCTAATTGTGGGCAGCACTGGGGATTAATCACTCTGTTTTCTTGGGTCAGACTTCTTTCCTAGACCCCTGAAAACATAAGGCTGAGGTTTAACCTGTTGATTAGAATGACACCTAGTCTTGTGGAATAGCAGACATAGGAGCATATATTTCCATTACCTTGTTTGGAACAGATGCGCTAACCAAATATTTTTTAAGCTATGGTTTTTCTTGAAGCTGTTCTACTGGAATATATACAGAGTAGCAAAACAAGGAAACTGGTCCAGCTGTTCAACCAGTTGTTATCTAAACTATCAGACTGTAGGACCACTCGTACTTTCCCCAGCAAGACCACTCCAACTTTGGTACCCAGTATGTATTTCTTTATTAGAGAAATGTTACACAACTTAATTGTTAAGACATTTAGATCATAGTACATTAGAGATAGACTAATGATAAATAGATCATCTGCACCATGGGTTAGATGTCCTTTGTTGTTCCAAATAAGGCAGAGAAGAAAGAAAACCTAGAGGTGAAATACATTGGTCCTTGTTATGCACTTGGATTTCTAAACACAGGCTTGACTTCTACTCCCCTCTTTAGAAACATCACACATCATAGTGTGATGACCCACCCCTAAAAGGAAGGAAACACTTAAGATTCAAAAATGCTCATTAATCAAAAGGAGCTATGAAGGTCAGAGGGTTCAGAAACGCTCAGAGTGTTTAATTAGTAAATTACACACATGACATGGAAATTGGTCTGTTAGTCTCTGCTCTACTATATGGGCACATGGCAGTGGGTTTTGGACAAAAGGGTATGGTGAAAGGGAAAAGAAAAAGTAAAGAGGTTAATTAAAAAGGGAGAGATGAACTAAAGAAAGACAAAGAGAAAAAAAGAGGAAACGAAGGAGAAAAAGAGATAGTAAAAAATAAATCCCCAGCCCTTGTTATGGCATCAAAACAGCTGATGGGATGCCAATTTTGGTCTCAGAGCTGACCCATCTGAGGGGATGCCAGTTCTGGTTTCAGCATCAATTCAGCTAATAAGCTGCAATCCAGTTAACTTGGTCCAGCTGAGGAGATGTTCAGGGTCCAGGGCCACTGCCTGTGCCATTAAGGGTACCTTTTTAGGGACATGTTTCTCTGCCCCAAAGACAGGTTTCCTGCTTTATATGCTAATTAGTTCTCATGTGTAGTCTGTTCTTTTAGGGCTTTCTGGAAAGGGGTCAGAGGGCTTTGAGGGTCTTTGGTGGTCCCAATCACACTGTATAGTCTATGCCTACTTCCCTAATCATTCCTGAGCTTGGGCTGTACTGTGTTGATTTCCTTTCTCATGGAAAATGTTGCCCTATCTCCACCTGGTACCCTCTTCTCCAGCCAAAACTTCTTCCTCACAGCATGTTAGTACCAACGATCCTTGACTTTTACCAACAATTCTTGTCTGCTGTTACTGACAGCCCTTGGCTGGCTTCTCAGCCATCTGGTTAGTGTTTGAGACATATTCAATAACCCCTTATCTTCTGGGAACTGAGGGCTCGAAAGGAACTTTCTATGGACTGCTGTTAGTAGGGTTGTTAGAGAAAGAGTCTCATTTATCTCAAAGGAGCAATTTACATTAATTTAAATGTGATCATCTAAATTGGATCAGATTAACTGCTTTTGAAAAATGAAGAGAACTCTACTAGTTATGAAAAGAGATTATCTCCCAGTGACTAGATTCTAGTAAGTACTGGATGCATATAGCTAGAGCAAATGAATTCTAATCTGTTGTTTTGGGTTTTTTTTATACCTGTTCTTAACATCTGCTTACTAGACTATTAAGTTTTGTCTTCATCCTTTCTGTGAGTTAGACATTGAAAACTTACATTGGAGACTGATTTAGAATAAAAATAGTGAATTTCTAAGTCCTGATGGATTTTCGAAACTGGTTAGCTGATAATGAGCTTTGTCCTGGAGCAGAAATATGGAAGATTGTGGGAGGGAAAAAACCCACTATAATTGCAAGGGAAACAGAACTCATCAGTTTAGATATTGAAGAATTTGCAGGTTTAGGCAGCAACTGAAACTGAATTTTTAGGATTTCAGCAAGTCCCTTTCTTAGAATTAGCCTCAGACAGATATACTACTTATGTCCCTTTCTGAATTAAGCCATTGCTTTGAAGCAAAATTTTGAAAGAAAAATGCGTGGTTTGAAAGCCCACAGTAATGAGATGGTTTAGCTAAGTATCACTTAAATGTGCAGATGAGATTTGACTGCCTCCTGATTCACATCAAGGAATAGCAATAGCCAATTCCAAATGTCTGTAACAAGCAAATTAATTGAAGAGCCTTTTGTGTTAGAGATAAAGTAGATTTGACATGTTGGCATGACTCAGTAAGCTGTACACTTGATTGCTTCTGGGTTCATGTCATTACTGCTTCTCTCTGTTGCCCTCATGCAGACAAAAGTTGCATTTGAATGCAATAGAAGATTTAAGATTATAAGGAAGAAAGAGATTTGTGTGGAAAGGAAGCTAGAGACATGAACTGTATTTTAGATATGAGGGAATAGGGAAGCCACACGGATATCATATAACCCTGATATTCTGCAAAGAAAAAAAAGAAAAAGAAGGAAAAAAAAAGGTGTGCAGCATATATTGTTTTATAGTGTTGACTCTGCAAGTGTAATTTTACAGTAGTAATAATAGTGTACATTTTTTATATTTATTACAAGTACTTCCCTGGATTATAACTTGTGAAGTCCTTACATCTAAATACTTATCCTGTGAAATATATGCTTACTAGAATAAATTATTTTTAATTATTACAGAATCATTTAGGTTGGAAAAAGATCTCTGAGATCATCAAGTTCAACCTATGGCCTAACATCATGATGTCAACTACACCAAGGCACGTGCCCAACTGAGTACCACATACAGTCTTTCCTTGAAAACCTCCACAGATGATGACTCCAATACCTCCCTGGACAGCCCATTCCAATATCTAACCACCCTTTTTTGTGGAGAAATTCTTCCTATAACCCAACCTAAACCTGCCTTAGGGCAGCTTAAAACTGTGTCCTCCGGTCTTGTTGCTATTTAATAATCAGTCACAAAAAAAAATTCTACATCCTTTTGAATTTTACATGTGACACTTTCTTTGCAAAGTTTTCTAAGACAGTAGAGAAATGAGAAAGGAAATATATGACTATAATTGGAAAATTACTTTCACATAAATAAATTGCATGCTCTTTACTACTGTTCAAGCTTGTTTAGCAGTTAGTCTTGCATAGCTTTGACTGCAGCACACCATGTAATAGTGGGAAAATATGATTTTATGTAATCAGTATTTTTTTTTATTGAAAGTATGTTATCATTGCTGACCCTGAGACAGTACTTAATTACTTTTGCTTAGAAAGGGAGACAATACTGAACAGTAAGAGTACTGAAGCTCACTGGAGCAATACTGTTAAAATGAGGGCAACCACATGTGATTTCAGCACAACATAAACATGAAAAGAATGGATTTAGCCTAATGTTCAGACAGCATTTTGATTTTGGGTCAGGTCATTTGAAATCAGCAAAGGAAATAAGAAATTTGCATACATGCTGCAAAATGAGGCTCACAATACACCAAAGCAATTGAAGCAGTATGAGCTCCTCAGAGTGAGTACCACTACTGCTTTTCCAGTTCCTGCAGTGTGAAGGCACTGCAGAAATTGGATAACTGTCACATACGGCACAGTGAAGAATGGAAGAAAGGAGAAAAATTATTTATTTGTATTGGAGTCTAGAAGATGCAAAGCAACACAGAATGCTGTTGCAGGAAACACAGTATATTAATTATTCCCCTCCCAAGTGTGTTAATTCTCCATTGAACATATTGCATCAGCTTTACAGCTTTTAGAGAGTGAATCTGTTATATGAAAGTGAGGAGACAGTTATCCAGGCCTTTTCTACATATCAAATTGACCAAAAGTGTAGCTGGAAGGGAATATCACACTTGCAAAATTAATGAATTTGATCACATGAGGTCTACCTGACTTAAGGTGATTACTGAAATGGGATTAATCATGTGTTCATGCATGGACTTCAAGCACTTGCCAATCATGTCTATCCTGGGTAATGTTTTCATGAGGACACTTGGAAATTTTGTATCTTAGCATTTCTACCTTAATTTATTTACTTGCTTTTTAAAATACTGCATAAAATAGCCTTGTCTTCTATACAGACCTGCAACTATTTTACTTATTTTACTGTTCTGTTGAATTCTCATGCATCCTTTAGTTGATTGCCTTCAGAAATAAATATCCTTTGTAGGAAACAGCTTTAGTACCTACTAGGCAAGTTACTCACTGTTTTTCTCAGCCAGAGATTTTCAGCCTCTTCAACAATGGGTAAAAGTTCTGTGACAACTGTTATGTAGCATGGATATGATGCAGTCACCTGAAAGTAGATGTCTGTGGGGATTTGAAATGTTTTAGAAAATACTTTCCTGGCCTCCTGAAAGATACATCTCTCATGTAAGGATTTTATCATTTCCCTCAGCTCTGGGTGGATTTCTCAGACCTGGGTTCTCTTCTGTTCCATTATACATCCTGCATGACTTAGGACATCTGCAGTAAATGTTCTGAACCCATAGCAATAAACTTTGTGTATAGTCTCCTTTAACATAAAAAATGTATGTATATCCAACATAGCTCAATGTTTCTGCAATTTTTATCTGAAGAGACACAAAGTACTGATTTTGTTTTGCTTTTTGATCTGATGACAAAAAAAAACAAAACAAAAAACCACAAACTTAGTGAGAAATGCTGGAGGTCAGCTGATGACAAAAAAAAACAAAAAAACACAAACTTAGTGAGAAATACTGGAGGTCATTAGTAATGAAAAGCTCCATAAAAGTTAGTAATATTAGATATTATTACTTAGTGAGAAATGCTGGAGGTCATTAGTAATGAAAAGCTCCATAAAAGTTAGTAATATTAGATATTATTAGTATTTTCAGATTTTACACTGGAATTGAAATGGCTTGTAAAAGAGTAAAACCTATTATGAAGCCATAAAGCAATTGAATTTGGCACAGACCTATGAAGGTCAACTGATACAACTCTCTTCACACTTACATCAGGGCTGCCTTAGATCAGGTGTGATCAAAATTTAATTTGGATAAGCAAGCAATCCTATTATCCAATAGTTCATTGTACATCAGAGTTTAAAAATAGTATTAATACTCAATATATAGAAAATACTTGAATCACTATAGAGTGGTGAGGTGACATAACTTCTTCTAGGCTTCACAGACATAGTTTCTCCGCTCTGATCTGTCACAGCTTTCCTCAGTGACTTAGACATCTGCTAACTGCCTTTACATCTTGCAAGCCCTGTGATACTCATTTTACATTTCAAATAGCTGTGCAATAACTCAATATTTAGCTACAGTTGCTGCATCCTAAATGTTTGATAGTAGTAATGCAAGAAAGATTGTTTATAAAAGTTGGCTGGTTTTATTGGAAAAATGGCTTGAACTGACTTTCATTCATTTCTATCCAAAGATGTCCTTCTTAGAGGTACACAGCCAACCTGAAAAGCTCTCCCTAGTGACTTGAAAACTTCTGAATGATTTATCACTCAGGATTAACAACTAAACAGCTGACCTTGGGGGAAAAAGAAATGGGAGGGCAACAAATCAAACCAACCAACCAATCTAAACCAAACATTGCCCACGTTCTCATTAAAAAAGAAAAAAGCATCATTAGTTAAGGGAAAAAAAACTCACAGTGCATGCGTTTTACAATGCACAAAAGGCATTCCATACAATTAGGGATATGTCCTTATGTTCCTGATACAGATAATTTGGCAAATAAAATCTTGAACATGAGAGTGGCAGAAAAAACTAGGAATTACAAACAGGTAGTTGGAATAACTTAAAAGAAAAAATATAGAATGGAAAGTCTGGAATAAACATACAAACACACAAATAACATCAATCAATGAATATTTCAAACCACTAAATAAAGTCTTTGAAGGCAGAAATCTACTAAAAAATAACTTCATATTTTAAAAGATTTTTTTCCTTTCAGACTATTATGTTCAACATCCTGTTCTTTCTGCCAAATGTCAACAATTTAAACCCAAGAAATTTCTAGCATATATTCTTGTTATATTTTTGCTCAGAACACCTGGTAAGAGAGTTCAGCATGCTAAAGGACATGGAGACTCAAATTAATGAAATTCACTATACAGAATATTTTTTCTTCATCTAAGAGGTTGTCCTTGTGCTATTTGTGACTCATACAATGAAAATGTATAATGGATCAGAGGCTTTAGCCAAAAGCGTAAATTTTGTTAGATATGTATTAACAAGAAGTATATTTGTTTTAAGTGAGAAATAACACACATGTGGCAAGCTTGATTTTCCACAATGTAGTTATGGATATTAAAAAACAACCTTTACAGTTTGTTAGTTCAATTTTGTTGTTTATGGTGTTGTTCCTGGAGCCCAAAGAACAAAGAAGTAAAATTATTCTTTTTTTCTCTTTATTAATAGAGATCTGTCACCATATTATATGTACCACATAAAGATTTGTAATTGCTTTGGAGAGATACTCTGCCAAAGGGCCTCAGTGGGATTTTTGTAGAAAGTAAAATATAGCCATCAGAGAGTAGATATTTCTCTTCTGATTGGAGTTCAGTCTCTTGAGTGTTTCGTTATGCATATTGACTTGAAATTGATATTACTAAAAAAAAAAAAAAAAAAAAAAAAACCAGAAAAATTTAAAGACTGGAACATAAAGTAGGAATGAAAAGAATTCAGAGGGAAGATGAATATTATTATAAACCCCAAATTAGAATAATTTGACTGTATCATTTTAGGAAAAAAATACGTCTCTGAATCCCTTGGATTAACAAAAAATTAAGGAGAAGCATCTTGCAAGGATGTGAAATGATTGATTTCTGTCAACTTCCAGCATGGGAAAGTTGAGAAGATATGTGATTTGGAGCTGTCTTTTCAGGTAATGAAGATGAGTTGTTGTCAGATAATGAGAAATCAGATGGAGCTAAAAGTGATATATTAAGGAACAAACATTCAAAGAAGCAGATGGTTCTCACCTGAGAGTTCTTTGGGGGAACTTAAAATGAAATGGCTTAGTTACTAAAAAAGATGTGCAATCAGTCACACAGTTATGACAGTAGAGAAAGAAACTGTACGTTCAAAAAATGTAGCTATTTTATTACCAAGGTATTTGGGATGATTCAGGGAATTACAAACCAATGAGTTCTGATTCAATATTTATAAAGCTGACTGAAGCAAAAAAAAAAAAAACATAGTTATAAAACAGAATGAGAATAGGGACAAAACAAAGCACAAACCACATTTCTGGTCCTCTTGGAATGTCTGAATAGAGCAATGTAATCCTGTATTAGGTAAAAAAACAGGGAAAATATTGTATGTAGACTTTCAAGAAGTCCTTAGCAAGTACTTTCACTAAAGGCTGTTAATGACTATGGTAAGAGGTAGTATAGGTGGTTAATTAAAAAAAAAAAAAAAAAAAAAAAAGAGAGAGAGAGAGAGAGAGAGAGATAAAAAAAGCAGAAGGCATGGTTCTTTTTCAACATGGAGAGAAGTTAATCAGCTTAGTATCCTGC
Source organism: Pyrgilauda ruficollis (assembly GCF_017590135.1). Lineage (NCBI taxonomy): Eukaryota > Metazoa > Chordata > Aves > Passeriformes > Passeridae > Pyrgilauda > Pyrgilauda ruficollis. The sequence continues at coordinate 2,711,422 of NW_024530155.1, forward strand.
CAGGTTAATGCAATCTCTTACAGTAATTGCTGGTAATTGAGTAGCAAGATATGTTTAATACCATGGCCATGTTGTATAAGATGTCTTTTTCTGTTGTTGCTAATGGGGGGAGGGGTTGTTTGGGGTTTTTTCTTTGCTTGTTTGTTTGAAGGAATGTTTTGGAGATTAAGAAATGCATTACCTTCTTTAATATACTTCCTAATTTGTAGCATGGAAAACTTTTCAAATTTAAAAAAGTCAATTGAACTAGAAATGTTTATATAAAACAAAGCAAAAGCAGCTGAAGATCAGATAGAAATGTCACAACATATGTAAACAAGGAAGCAATTTTTCTTGGGGTATTAACTGAAGTAGAGTTCATATGCATAAGTGTTTGCAGATTTACACCCTTAATACAGGCAATTAGATTGCTAGTTATGGTGAAAATATGAATATAGTTATTAATTAAATAAACACAAACCTGGGCCTTCTGTATGTACCTGCTTCTCAGTAAGATATAAAAAAGTTTACTTCTGGCTCCCATGTGTCAGATAAGGGAAGTGAACATAAGTAAAATTACTGTCCATAACATGAGTAAAAAATGCATAATCTTAACTTCTTTTGTTTGTATATTTTTTCTGTTTGTTTTACAGTGTTAACTAAATGCAGAAAATTATTTTTAAGTTTTAATGTGGGGTTTCTATCTGAAGGTGGACTGTTACTACTTACCTGTGTATAACTTCTACAAATTTGCTTCTAGAAGAATTCTACTACATCTGGGTTAGGATTCTTACATTGCTTTTAGTGGATGGCAGTGATTGCAGTGTACTCGGAGACCCTGGTCCCCCCCTCTGTCCACAAGAAATATATGTTGGAGCACAGCATGCATGTGGCAATCTCCAACACATTTACTTGTTTCCTTTTCCACACAAATCAGGGAACAGAAAGTGTCTGCTGAACCCAAGCCTTGTCCTAACAGGGAACATAAAAATGGCTGAGACTTGTGCCTGTACCCTGTAAGTCCCAAGCTATTGCAGCTTTGATAAAGAAAGACTTCAGGCTAGGTACACAGGTAGGCAGGGATGAAGGTGAGCATCTTATCTAAAAATGATCATGATATTTATCCTGCACTTGGCATGCGCAATTCTCAGCTTCAATTGAAATCAATTAATTGAAATCATTGTTCTTGAGGTTATATTTTAAATACTGGGAATTGGACAAGTAAGCAATTATAAATAGTGTTTTATAATGTCAACAAATAAGTAATTTTTAAAAATATGAGGGAAATGTCCATAAAATTTAGGAAAAAAAAAAAAAAAAAAAAAAAAAAGTAAATTTCGGTTTTATTCCAAAATGTCTTCCAAGAGCACTGTATTATAGAATTTTTCCTTGATCTCAAAGTAAAAAGAATTGACAAACATCTGCCTCATTTTTCCATTTCCTTACATGATAGTGTTGAAGCCTCAGGAAGCAAACAAATCAAAGAGAGAGAGAAACAGAAATGTTAGAGCTGAGAGAGCTAAGAGGATGAAGGCACTTTATATCTTAAAAAAACAAATTAACTATGGTGCACTTTCAAAATATTAAACAATAAAACAATAATTTCAAACATGCACAAATAAATTCCTACAAAATTATTTAAGAATCTTGCTATAATGCTAAATCAATATTTTATTGTGTTAAGTGAAGAAAGATGCAGATTTCAAATAATCAGAAAACCTGTATTGAATTAATAGTATCTAATAATAACAAAAATATTATTTATAATATTATTTTAGTTATTGTAATTATGTCAATTTTAAACAACATTACAGCTACCTCAGATTTATAGTCTAAAGCCTGAGTTTACTGTAACAGAGAAATAAGATATGCAAATCTTCATTACAGGAAAAAACCCAACAAAACAAAAAGAAACCAAACAAAACCACACTCTACCTCCAAAAAGCTTGAAGAGAGAGGAGTTACAGTGTGAATGTTGACCCTGTACTACTGAGTTGTTTTAAAATCCTGCTGCAAAATTCTTTGGTGAAACTTTCTAACATCTTCAAGGCGGTGTATCTGAATGGAAAAGGACCAAACAACTTGGAGCAACTAAAGCCATACTAAAACATTAGCATGTTGTTGCATAGCATAGTGGCTTTATCTTAATGATACAATCTTGTCACTGCAACTTGTATAAATTCGAATGTTTTCCAGAAACCTTAGCCTCAATCATTGTTGCCAACATTTATAATTTTTCCCGTTTTTATGCAACATAAGAGAACTTGTCTCTTTTTCATTTACTTCATGGCCTCAGAAACAGCAGAAGGTTTGGTGTAACAGCCTTATGGATTAGAGTTTATCTGACAGAATAATGTCAATTTATAGAATTACACTGGCTCTAATTCTTATTATTTTTGCATTTATTCTTTGAAATGTGAGTCAGAGAAGAGAGAACCTGTAGCAGACAGCTGCATGTTCTAAAAATCTGCAGAATTTAGAATCTAAAGGATAAACCTCCTTAAGACTGTGAAACAAACTAGAAGGCTAACCTGCCTGAAAATACCTTGTTAGTGATTGCAAATTGGTATCTCAATTCCGAGTTTTTCTAAGTGAACATTTATATCTGCTCATAATATAATATATGTTTAAATATATTGTGCAAAGATTTTGAGAAGAAAAATGAGGTATCTTCCACTTTTTTTTTTTTCCAAAATACGTCACTTGAAATGTTTACAGTGTACTTCTTTCCCTCACATATTATAGTTGACTATAGTCTCACTGTCATGATTGTGATATCAGTTGACAGTCATTAATTAGGCAATTTTGAATGGAGTAGCCTATGACTATAACTGCAGAAAAAGCTTTTGGAAGGGCTGAAGACATAAACACCATTCCTTTTTTAATTGAAATTGGACTCAACTGACTGATAAAATTTTCTAGACTTCATCCTTTTTCAATGCTTTATTACTGGTAATGATATATAAAAAATACTAAGTTTCCCAGTCAGGGAAGTTCCTTATAGAGAATACCTTACTATATAATACTTTCTGTGAAAACAGACAAATTTTCTGATGGATAACCAAAAGCAGACAAATTTCCAGCATGCAGGAATAACCGGCAGAATGATCATGTCTAGAAAAAAAGACTCAACAAAATATCACACCTATAAATGAAAAGAAATTCATACCTGCTTTTCAATTCCCACCTATGAATAGAAAAGCACAGGGAAAAAAAATGATGAAACAAAAATGTCTGAAAATGAAGGAGAGCTCCATAAAACTTAGGAGTTCAAAGTTACAGAAATTAAAATCAAAGCAAAACGGATTGCATGATTTTTGCTGCCAAGATTCTAATTGCTAGGCTTCCTAGGTAGAGTTTTACAAATGTATTGCATTACAGAAAATGAAAACATTTAACCGTATTGGAGTGCCTCAATGTAACTTTGTGGAATGGTTCCTGTATGATTGATACCCTTTCAGCAGAACCATTAAAGTGTGCTTCAGGGACTACACAGAATACAGCAGATTCTTTAATCCAGTGGTTTGGGGAGTTTGTAAGGCTTAAAGCCCATTATCACCAGCTTCTCCAGGTTATAAATTCCTGAGCAGCAATAAATGACAAAATTTTCCAGAAGCTATACTGCTGAATTAGTAGTCAACAAACACAAGCTATCCTCTCACCTTTCATTGTATTAATATCACTCTCTTTCCAAGGGGGCAAAGAGAATGGATTTGCACTTAAACATGACGGTTTAATCATTTGAGTATTTGGTGTAAACATAAAGCCTATGAGCAAATAGAACTTGCTTTCTGATTCCATTAACAGAGTATGTTGAGATGTAGCCATATTTTCTTTCAGTAAATAAGAGGGCCATTGTGTGAATTTTAACTACCACTTGCAAATAGTGTGTTTTGGTAAGTATAAATTACCACACAATGAACAAAAAAAAAAATTGGTGATATGCATACTTACCATTTACAAGTGGAACGTCTTAGGTGAGGAGTGAGTCAGATAGTATAAATACAGTGATTATCAACTTCTAAATAGTAAAAGTGTAATTTGAAATATTTTAGATGGCATTCTGGTGCCCAGAACCTGGGGTGAGGAATTCATATTTCCAAGATACCTTGAATTTTCATCTTGGATATGCACATATAAATGTTAAATTCCTAGTTAGGTGTACTGAAACTTTTCATCTAAGCATTCACTTTTACATTGCCATGCTCTTACCCCATTTTTGATATTAGGCAACCTCGCTTACTGCAGCATTCCAATTCTAACAGCTAACAGATTTATTGAGACTCTCAAGTATCCACAAACTGTTCATGTCTTCATTGTCTTCTGTAGAAACAGAGGCAAAATTTCCTAATTTTCAGGGAATTTCACAGCAGTCATGCCACACCACATTCTATCTAGTCAGGATAGAAGTGGTGTTCTGTGAATACAACCACTATTCACCTGCCAGACAGCACAGCCACAAGTTTTACTTACTGGAACACATTACAATGGCTGTAAGAGAGGAATTCCTATGTTGAGGAAAAAGCAGGAAGAGATAAAAGGCCACTGGGAACCGATCTCATGGTATTGAAGGAAGAAGTATGTATATACATTTGTATTTTTCAACTGCTTCAGGGATTCAACTTGCTTACATAGATCAAAGAGAATTGAAAAAAAAAAAATAAAAAGCCCACAAAACACAGGGAAAGGCAGCAGAAAGCACTGTATGCCAGGTTAATTAAGTTAGACAACAGTGACAAACAACTTTGCAATGCGTATATCAACACAATAGAAGAAGATCAAAGCCAGTTTTGGCACATTTCTGGGTTAGCACATGACTTTGTCAGATGACAAAATGAATTCTTTTGTTTTCTCTACCTTTCCAGCATGATTTATCACATACTTCCAGGTGTCACCTCTAAGGATTGGGCTTTTCCCTTCCCATTTGATAGGTTAAAAAGGAAAAGGACTGTGAGTTTTTCAAGGGTGAGCTAAGCTAGCACCCATCTTTCTGCCTTCACTGCTGCCCCTAAAGCTCACTGAACTGCAGTCCTACCTTCACTACAATCCAAAGATTGTGATACATTAAGATATCCAAATGATCCTGTCCTGTGGTACTGACAGCATCCTCAAAATTGTACAGGGTTGTACATTCTCTGCTCAAAGAATGGACTGTTAGGAGGGTAAAATATAGCATCTTTGTCTTATACCCATACAGATAATTTCAAATGCAATAGTAGAATTTGTTTTCGTCAAAGCTAAGGGAACTGGGAAATGATTGCCACCCAATCACTGCAGAGAGATCAATCCCATCCAGAAGTTTGGTTCTGGAGAGGCACTAAAAGAGTATTTACACCAAGAGATTCTGACCTATCAGTGAAATAATCAGCCACCTGCAAAAAGACTGAAGGTGAAACAAGTGTTAAGGTTCATACAGCATAAGAGGTATTTTAATGGCAAATAACCGCTCCCTGAAAAAGAAGGGCAGTCTCAGCTCCCAGATCTCTGGCAAAGCTGCTGCACATTCTTCATAGATAAAAGCATCAGTGTAACAAAATGTCATCAAGTACTTTCTTTTTCATTTATCTTCATACTTCCAGAAGAAAATCAGGATAATATATGTCACTGTTACAGGAAGTAATACTGCTGTTGCATGAAGTTCTCCAGTAAAATTATTCTTCTATGAATCATGAAATCCTTTATTGTTTTTCCATGATTTCTTCTAACCCCCTCATGGGACAACGAGCCAATTGAAATATGTTCTTAAAAACCATGTTCCAAGCACTACAGAACTTCCTTCCTTCCTTCCTTCCTTCCGCCACTTCCTTCCGCCTCTTCCTTCCTTCCGCCACTTCCTTCCGCCTCTTCCTTCCTTCCGCCACTTCCTTCCGCCTCTTCCTTCCTTCCGCCACTTCCTTCCGCCTCTTCCTTCCTTCCGCCACTTCCTTCCGCCTCTTCCTTCCTTCCGCCACTTCCTTCCGCCTCTTCCTTCCTTCCGCCACTTCCTTCCGCCTCTTCCTTCCTTCCGCCACTTCCTTCCGCCTCTTCCTTCCTTCCGCCACTTCCTTCCGCCACTTCCTTCTGCCACTTCCTTCCTTCCGCCACTTTCTTCCGCCACTTCCCTCCCTCTGTTTGGTTTATTTTCTCTAGGGTTATTGAATGTCCTAAGTTTGTTTTGGTTTTAATTCTATGGTGTGCAAATGTCTGGGGTTACCAGCTCTCAGGACCAAGCTCCCAAGGTTATGAAATGTTCAGCTGGGCACACGTTAAGATTTCATCTTCCAGTTCTGCTGGCAGTTTCATGGCATGACAGCCCTCAGGACACAAGCCTGCAGCAGAAGTTACTACATGAACTCCTGGATGAATAGACATGACATTTGAAATCCTTCCATCTGGAACATGTTTGGGCTGACTAAAAGTCCCCCAGCAGAAACCCACAGCTGCTTTGAAACAGTGATTATCACAGTGAACACTGCCACTGCAGCAGCTGGGAGCAGCTCAAAGAACTGCTGCATTTGAGAAGGCTGGGGAGAGCCTGGCAACAAGCACAAGGTGCTTTACCAGGTGACTCTGTCTGGCTCACTGGAAAAATGATCAGGCCAGTAGGAGATGGAACACTCAATATACTGTAACACATGATTTTTTCTTTTTTTTTTTTTTTGTCACCTCTGTATTTTAATATATGAAGTGTAAAAAAAATATTTTTCCTTTGTTTTTTTCCCCTTGACCTACCTTTCTTGGTTTATTTTCTCAAGAACTGTCCTGTCTGCTGGGATATGACATAGGGAACTTAATTTGTTGACAATGTTGAAACTTTCCCAAGAAAGCAAGCTAATGTTTCAAATATTCATAAGGAGAGAGACACCAGGAGTGTCTGCTAAGCCTCTGTGTTCCATTAGATACCAGTAGCTGTCCTCTCAGTTAACACTTTCTGATTATAAAGCGTGTACTATAATTAGTGGAAGAAATTTCATTGCATTTTGAGAATGTGAAAAGGTGTTTTATTATTTAGGGGCCACACTGGTAAAGTGGGGTTGATGGTCCTTTTAGGAAGGTCAGAAAGATTAGGCATGTCTGTATTTAGAAAGAGGAAAAAGAATCTTATGTTCATTGTTCAGGTTGGCAGAGTTACAAATAGCTTTCCCATATCATCTTTCAGACTAGCATCTGCTACTAGGTTGAAATTAAATTGGAGTGAGGTTGCTTAGATGTGTTGGGAGATGAGCCTTGCAAAATAAATCAGAAGAGTTCTATAGGTATTTGCTAATGGGAGGTGACTGATGAGTCTTTGTTGCTGTCTGCATGCTTGATTATTACCTTTACATGTCTGAGACAAGTTTTTTTCGAGGTCTGACCAGAAATGGTATCTATCTCATGAATGTAAATGTCTCGCAGGTATTAGAAAAGTAGTGGGAAAAGTTGTAGTAATGTATCATTAATAGCATTCAGACATCTTCAACAACTGGATGGATAATCTTTGTCAGGCAAAGATATTAATGACACATTAAAGAATCACTTTTCCATATTGTCTTATAATGCAATTATATTAAAAGAGGAATTTTAAAAAAAAAAATTTAAGGCATTGCCACTTTGAAACTCTTCATTTCAACCAGTTCTGTTCTGTTTTATAAGTTCTGCATCCTCATGTGCATACCTTGTAGAAAGAATGCTTCTGACCAGTTGCCAAATCAAGGGTTGTTAAAAGAAATACACAATAGGTAATGCCTGAATAAGCCTTTTTCTTGGAAGGAAAAGAAGAGATGTTTTCTTTTTGTTTGTTCATTTCCCTGTTTAGTGGTGATCTTCTCCATTTCACTTCCCATCATTTAAAAATATTTCCCAAAACCTTGTGATTGGCTAGAGTATCTGTTTTACAGTAGAGTATTTTTATTTGGGTGGTGGGTTTTTTTTGGTTTTTTTTTTGTTTTTTTTTTTTTTTACTCCTTTCCTCATCTTTTCCATATGTATATCTGCCTACCTTCCACCTGCGTCCCTTTCCTTCCACCATTCTGGAATGCAGACATGTGGGCTAATAACTTTTCTAAATGTAGCCATCTTATGTAAAGAAAACTGGTTCTATCACTGTAATTATTTCCAAAAGTTTAGAAACTATTGGAAAAAATAAAAGAAAAAAAGCAAAATATTAAACCATCAGTAAAAAACCAACCAACCAACCAACCAAACAACAACAACAACAACAACAAAACCCAAAATGAATAAATTATATGGAGGAACTAAAATGGATATTACACATGTTCTATCATTCCAAGGCGGTAATAAAAATATGAGACTAGTAAGAAAAAAGTAAACAAACCATGGTATGTTGTAATTACAGTAATCTCTCATGTCTGTGAAAATATTAACAACCAAAATTGTAGCAGAAATTATGTAATGTATTGGGCAGAAGGGGAGTTCTACACTCATTTTTTTTATCTGTTTAATCACTGCAAAGGACAAATAAAAAATAATAGAAATTCATTATACTTTTCGGTTTTCAAAAGGAATAGAAAACATAGACTATATGATGCACTCTCAGCACCTCATGCAGCACTGCAACAGCTGTCCAAAGAAAAATAATAGAAGTGAACTTTGTTAGTAGCAGTTTTGAATTGTTATTTGATGTGACATTGAACCTAATATCAAATTAAAATAGAAGTTAGACAGGATACATCCTGGGGGCAACTTCTTTTTCTTACTTCCCAATCATCTGAAATTCTTTCTCAACAATACTCTCAAATAATTCATTCAATACCCACCTGTGTATGTGAGAAAAGAAAAAAAAAAAGTAAGAGAAGCTGGAAAAGAGCATAAAAGGGCATCATCAAGGCCTTTAGTGGAATAAGCTTGGCTGGCTGTTTCAAGGTGAGTGACAATACTTCAGCTGGTGGTCATAAATGTGGTATACCTAGAGAATCAACCATCTGCAAAAGCTTGAAATAATATGAGTTCACCCCCTGAATATTTTTTTTCTTTGTAGCTTTTAGCAAGCCTCTGCAGAAGCTAAATTTACGGTGGTAGCTGACCCCAGTGCCCCAGCTCCTCACACCGGAGATTTTTTCCTTTTTTTTCTTAATCTTGACTGTCTTCCTGGCTCTTCCTCTGTCAGTTAGCATCCTGCAGTGTGCAATTTCTATGGTCTGTCTCTGCCTTCATATTAGTACTTGAGACCTAAGTCACCAAAGCAAAGCACAAGTGAGTTCTGGCTAGAATGGTGAAATAGACATACAAAGAAAAGCTCTCTATCATATCTTACCTTCACACTCCATGTTAACCAATTCAGCCCAGTACAATAAGAAACTAATAATTCCAAAAAAAAAAAAGAAAAGCAGCAAGCTAAAATTGTGTGCCTTGCTTTCATTGAAGTGTTGCTGAATGTTTCTCATTATTTGCAGGAGATGCACGATCTTCTTCTGCTATTTGGCAACTGAGCTTCAGTCAGTGAAAAATGTGTAACCAGTAAAGATGTGGGGTCCTCTGATGAATGGGTCTCTTTACTTATAAAGAATGTTTAGTGATCAGAAAGGCCATCTGATCAGAAATTTCAGATTTTCAGAGTTCACAAATATTTAAAGAAAAAAACTTGTGATAACTGAGATGCATGTGTTGTCTTCAATGGTTGGGCCAACATAATAAAAAGGCCTGTTGGGTTTTGGTTTTTTTTTCTGTTAATAAAAAGTGTATTTTGTCTAATAATAAAACTACTGTTATTATCCTTAAAGACTGATTTTTTATTTTTTTTTAGTGTGACTAACTTCTCAAAAAAAGGCTCATAAAATAAGCACCTTACTGTAAAGAAAAGTTAATAACATTTGCAGCATATGTCTCAACATGTTCTCAGTGGTGCAAGTTGGAGAAAACACCACAGGTGTCCATGCATAAGCTGCAAAAATAAACAAAATTTTCAGTTCTGACCTCGCTGAGGCAGAACCAAAACCAAGATTTTTCACAGCAACATTCCACTGCAGTATGTTATAGATTAGGTGTATAACTGCATAAGCTCAAGAACTGGGATCACAAATAGGACCCTTTGTTTTGGGGTTGCTTTCTTCTTGCAACTCCCAGAGAAGCTCACTAATTTTTTTGTAACTACAGCATGTCAAAAAAAAAAAAAATTGTTAGAAATTATTACTCCCTGCCAGCTTGGCCTCATTTTTTTTTTTTTCTAAAAACTGTAGAGTGTAGAGATAACTAGAGATTTTTGTAAATAGTCCAGGTTGGCATGACTTTTCAGAGAAGTTCGCTGAAGTTTTCCTCAACAAAGTATCAAGGGACAAAGCAGCCAAGGGTGATTTTTTTTTTTTTTAATGTGCTGGTGATGGGAAAATGAAGTGTAAGCAAGTGTGTCATAAATCTCACAAAAATTACCAAAATTAGAAAATAAATGTTTATCATCCTCCTTATCTACTAATATGTACATTAGATAGTATCATATGCAGAAACACATGATGATCAGAAAATACTATATTCTTTTTCAACAATTTTAGGGTCAGATCCTCAAATTCAAGCCTTGCTTAGTTCTGATTGCAATGAAAGCACACCTTTTCAGTGACTATAATGCATGTTGCCTTAAGAAATTTAGTATCCCCTAAAGAGTCTGGTCAAGGAGTCAATAAGAATAACAGTAACTGGAACACAGTGTTGATGGTTATGTCATCTTATGTTAAAGAAATTGAACGTAATTCAGTTATAGTATGAAACTGTTAAATTCTATGTAGCATATTTGTTTCCTAGGAAGTGATTAATGACTTAGAGTCTGAAGCAATCTGTTAAACATGCACATTCTTAGACATGAACCCACTGTGCTGGGAGAAGGCTACCAATAAAAACTGAGAGAACGTTTATTTTTTCTTATTCTGCCTATATTCTGATGGTTCCTTCTGGAAGTAACTAACAAGAAGATAAATTTGGTGTAAATTGAGCTAACTATTTTTTCCCCGCAGAATTTCTCCATACCAATTCTGGAATGGCAAGTTGCTAAATATAACAAAAATAGATTAAGTAAACATAACAAAATAGATGAAGTAAATCAAGTACACCCACATTCATGCTGTGGCATTGATATTCTTGAGCATATGAAAAGATATTTCCATATATTAGTACCTTCCCACACTTGATGCCGGAAAACTATTCATTACAATGAGCCCCTATTCTAAATAGAATTTTCAAGATACTAATTTAATATAAACTGTTATCTTAGCTATAAATGTCATTAAAATGCATGCAGCTATGCAATATATGTATCACCATGTATGCAATAATTACTTGTCTTCATCAATGTGGCATGTAATGAACATAATAAATTGTTCTCATTTTAAGATAAAAGAGCCAAAAAAATAAACAAATAATACAATGAAGATGAAACTAGACAACTAAAATTTAAATTTCAGAAAGGCTAAGAGCTTTTTCTAAGGTGTCTGGAAATGGGAAGGCAATTAATAATCATACAAATATGAGAAATCCAAATATAATATTTCATTTTTTCATCTTGTATTTAACTATCATTTTTTTGAAAATATTTAAAATACAAGCTAAAAAATAAAATTATTCTCTCTATTTTATCAAATTTGACTTGAAACAATAAAGGCAATTTTACAAAAGAATGTCATTGAACCAGAAGGTAACTATGTAATAGCTAAATAAGATGATTGGCCATAAAGGAAAGCTCGAGTAGGAGGCAAGGGTGAAACATTTATTACCTTTCATATCCATGTTTATATGAGGCTGACACAGCAAAAGGGTTATCAGATATCTCAATTTCAAGACAGAAACAATTTCAAAGTGTGCAGCACAATTGTTAGTAATCGAAGATCAGGCAGCAATCAACCATAAGATTGAGTCCCACAATTAATCTATTTTATGTAATGAGGGAAGATGACAAGGAATGCAAGGCAAGTGTTATGATTCAATGTTAACATCCTCTCCCCCAACCAAGGTGCAAATGAAACCAAATACCAGTTCAACAATGCAGACTTTATTTTCTACTTTTAAGTGTGTAGGGAAAAAGAAGCAAGGGGGGGAAGGGGAGAGAGAGGGAGCCCTCTTGTAAGGCTTCTTTTCTTGACTTTGACTACACTTTATTTTTTCACTGGAATGTTCCACATCCACCCCACCTGATAAGCCCTCAGAAACAGCAAGTTATGCACTTTTTTTAATATCTTCTCCTAACTTTTTCACTCACTAATGCTTCATTAAACGTTAGAAAAAATATTTCTTTTCTGTTAACATTAAGCAATTTCTTTGGATTTTTCTGGTGATTCACTAATATCTCTGGTGATTCAATGCCACGGAAAGGATTTAACTTGCAGTCTTCAGGACATAGATGTCTTACTTTTGGTCACATAATTGGACTCCTTAGCATGTGGTTCTGCTGAACTCTTCAGTGGAATCTTCTGTCATTCAGTGCACACAACAGTCGCTGGAAAGCTTGCAGAGAGTTTCCACCCATAATTAATGCCAGCTGTGTGAGACATAATTACAATAATTACAGTTTTACTAATTTGCATAGAACAATTATATATGCTTGATTTGTGGAAGAGACATTCTGAAGTGTGGTGGTTAAATTGTTTTTTTTTTTCTGACAGTGATTTCCTAATAAAAAATATGTAGGCATTGATTAAACATGGAAATGGAAATGTTTTCATCTAAAGTCTATGTGACAACCCTTATTCCCAGGTTAACAGACTACTTAATTACCATTCTGGTACAGTAGATTGAGAGAATTTTGTCGTTTTCCTGTTTTGTTGTACTGGCTAGATCTTCCACCTTAAAGATACAAATTCATTTTTCCTTTCATCCAGAGGGCTGTTCTCAGTTTCAGATTGAATCTTTCATTTGTTGAATTAAATATAGTTTCAGTGCTCTACAGAGAGATATGGATACAGAGATCATCAAGTCTTTACATATCTAGAGAGAGAATGCTCCTTAACATAAACATCAGTCTGCTTGATACTGTCAAAATTTGGCCACTCAGGGGTTGAAAGGACAGAATTCCTCCATTTTTCTTACAGCCACATATAAACACAAACAGCTTTTTCTATCTAGGTACAGCAACTCTCTTTAAAATTTCTCTTCTTTATATGTTCACTGTTTAAAAAAATCTCTTGGGAGGTGAGCTTATATATCAGCACAGGAGTAAGAAATGTGGGGTCTCCATCCTTATTACTGAAAAATTGCAAGTCATAACACTTGAATTAACACAGTTGAATGTGAATGTGATGTTCATTTCCAAAATAAAAAATAAAAAAATAATAAAAGAACAATCTTTTTTTTATGTCCTTCATGAGATTTCTACCAGCTTCATGTAAAATGGCCAATATATCACTCCTGAATGTTTTTGGTGTTCAGTGAAATTGTATTAAGATATATTTGTTCCTTGACTACAACAGCTGCTGCTTCGTGGACAGTTTTGCCATTCATAGTCTACCTAAATAATGTCTTAACTGAAAGTAAATTGCATTAAACGAGTGTGACATGAACAAATGAAACAGAATACATGTTGCAAGCAACAAGTGCAGAGCAGGTCTCTACTACAAAATCAATTAAAAGGCCAGAAATGCAAACACCACTGAGAGGCACTCAGAATTTAGTACATTGGTAGAGGGAGGCTGCTCTCCAAATAAATGCTTCAAGGATGATGTAGCAAGCCGATTTCCTTTTGTTTGTCTGAATTTGTTTAAAGAATGCACCACATGTCATCTGCATGCTCATGCATATGCATGTTTTCACCTTCACGACTCTTCCTTGGTTCCATCCAGTGGTGCACAGGAGTGAGCAGTATCACTTTCCCTGAACTGCCCTGTCCTGCCTACTTGGCATCCTATAACTCTGGAAGATCTCCACAAAATATACAGATCCAGAAAACTGAACAGGGAAAGAGACAGTTCTTTGCTGATCTTTGAAAGTTATCTGGTATGTGTCAGTGGAATATAGAACACTCCACACCAACAGGAAAATGAAGATTTCTGGAAAACACTGTATTTCAGCTGCATTAGATGCTATGGAGCATGAGGTGGGATTGAGTTCAGTTGTCTTTACTGTTCCTCGAGATTTTCTCAGCTGAGAGTTATTGCACACAAAAGACCTTTGGACATCCTATACTCTGAACAGCATAAATTATTCTGAAATGTGTAAAGAAGCCCTCTCAAGATTTTCTCTATCTCATCTGCAGAGTTTGAAATGCCTATTCCAAGGCTGACCTTCAAAATTAATCAGTGTGAAGGGAACTGGGTGAGGAAATCAAGGAGCAAAATATAATTTTACAGAGGAACATTTAAAAATAAAATATAAATTTCAATTCTCCTGTACATCAGCAGAATAGTTTTCATTTGAGATTTCAAGAACATCTGAGAGAGCAACTATTATCTATAGATTAATAATTTGGAGCACCTAGCAGCTAAATATGAAATCAGCTGTGCCTTACTGACTGAATTTCGGTTTTATCAGACATGGAAAAATGTGTCAGTAGTCCCAATAGCCATAAGCTGGAGAAAAGTAACTTTGACTAAAAAAACTTACTGATTTACTCTCTACAATTATATTTGTTGATAGTATAGCACTTCAGAACAGATAATTAAAGTTTGCAATTCAATTCTGTCACAGGAGACTCTAGTCTAAAATCCTTTCGGCAATAACCGTGCCTATATTCCTGCTGATTTGTTAAAAGTGAATAAATAAATCTTATGAGATAAATCCTAGCAAGTTTTATTTGCCTGTTCAGTAGCTACTATTCCCAGCGAAATAAAGGAAATTCTAGGCAGAAGTTGAAAGTTCAGTAATTGTTAGAACTTTTCAATACATTTGGGATTCTATATGTTGCCTTATAGTGATGCTACTTTTAATTTGATTGTTAATGGATATCATAAATTTAACTGATTTTTCTGCTCTTCTAACTCCAAAGTAATACTTTTTGCAGTATGTAATGAAGAATAAAAGCAAGTTTTCCCTTTATTTTTTAATGTCACTTGTCTTTTCTGGATTGATAAAAAGTGAAAATCTACCAGACCTAGTCATTAAGAAGCAGGACACAGTGCCATAAAATCAATGTGAGCTGATTAAATCTTTACCGGTTCTAAAAGACTTTGAAAAATAGAAGTTTTGTTTCTGTTGGCTTATCTCACTCAGATTATATCCACTGCATACTGCCTGGCTGAGACTTTGTAGTGCATACAGAACTGTACAAAAGTGGGTGGGCATCACCAGCTGATCACCCCCTTGATATGAACACAAAGATTATCTCTTACTCAGATTTGATCACAAAAGAAAGTGTTGTTTAAATACCATATTAGGAAATGAGCACCATGCAGGCATATGGTTTCAAATTTTACTTTTTCAGAACTGGTCTATGCATTTCCAGAAATCTCCAGTTCTTTGTGTCCTTAGGAATGGGACAATTAACTTTTAAGTTTCTTTCAAACTTGACAAAATAGAATGAAGAAAAACACTTTTTTACCTGAATGTTTACAGCACTGTTTTGAATAGATTCTTAGATCTTCAATAAAAGGCAGATGAAAAGGCACCTAAAATTAATCTGCAAATAAGAACTAAGGAAAATGTGACTAATCATGGACGAACTTTATCATTAGCCAGGTTTTTAAGGTAAGGTGTGTAAGTCAGTTTTGTAAATACAGCATCTTAAAGACAGAAGGCTTAGGGGCCTGCTAATAGGAAAGCTTACTTTTATTTTTCATTATCACTCAATGAAAAAAAATATATCAAAGATAATAACATATATACACATACATTATAGATACTGTATACAAAAATCTCCATACAACCTAATTAAAACATTTCTATATTAAAAAGTACCCAGCTTGTGTATATGAGTTACATCTCTTTTTATATTCTAGTCTCATCTGAAACCTTTGTTTTGTCCCAAAAAATCTAACATTATTATTATTATTATTATTATTACTATTATTATTATTATTATTGGAGTTTTTATCTTTTTTTTCTGCATTTTGCCCCAAGAATTTTTGTATCAGGTCAACCCACATAAGTCAAAAGAACTGAATATGAATAAAGAAGAAAAAAGTAACCTTTTGCCCTAAGGAAATGACACTTTTTTTTGGAAAAATGAAGAAAGAATGACAGAAAAGCCAGAGAACACAGAACAGGAGAGGATGGAACAAGGGCATTAGAGGGAGGTTTTACAAGTATCAAAGGAAGTCTGTGACAGAAGTTTTATTTAGGTACAATAAGATCCATTTTCATCTTTTAACTCCTGAAACTTATTTCTATAGCATGTCCAATAAAATGGGTACAAATTTTCACACAAAAAAATTCTTTTTACTTGAGGTTTGATTGCAAATTTTTCACAATGTTGGTATATCATAGTCAGCTGCATCAACGATTCAAGTGACAGCTAAAGACTCCAATAATATTATATGGGTTTAGCACATTGCTTGGAAGACTGGAAGTCTGAACAGTGATAAGTTATTACAATGAACAGTAAATGTATTACTATAATTTGTGACTGATACAAGTTTATTACAGCTCAATTTCGGATTTGTACAAAGCAAGAAATTTTTCTTTCTTCTTTCCTTTCTTTTTTTCTCTTCCCTCCCTCCCTCCCTCCCTTCCTTCCTTCCTTCCTTCCTTCCTTCCTTCCTTCCTTCCTTCCTTCCTTCCTTCCTTCCTTCCTTCCTTCCTTCCTTCCTTCCTTCCTTCCTTCCTTCCTTCCTTCCTTCCTTCCTTCCTTCCTTCCTTCCTTCCTCTATAATTTGTGACTGATACAAGTTTATTACAGCTCAATTTCGGATTTGTACAAAGCAAGAAATTTTTCTTTCTTCTTTCCTTTCTTTTTTTCTCTTCCCTCCCTCCCTCCCTCCCTCCCTTCCTTCCTTCCTTCCTTCCTTCCTTCCTTCCTTCCTTCCTTCCTTCCTTCCTAAAAACCAAGGAAAACAGAACTTTCACTAACCCCCAAAAAATAAACAGATATTTCAATATTTCAGAAAATTAGAACTTTGAATTAAAAAATATGTACAAATGTGCTTGCAAGCCTGACATTTTGAAAAGTGGCTTTGAAGCCTAAAACATATATTGGATTATAGTGATGGACTCAATTAGTGATGGACCCCTTTCAGTATCATCTGCAAATGAGACTTAATGCGGGTCTTGTGCAGTATTTAATAAATTAATGTTTGCAATAGTAGTGTTATATTTAGGTGTTATAGTAAGTGTTATATTTATCTTTCTAAAACACAGAATACAGCATGGGATTTATAAAAGATGAAGAACTGACAGATAACTCTTTTTTGTTGCATCATTTGTATGGGTTTTCCACAAACTTAATTTAACACACCAAAGTTCAGTGCTTTGGTTTTCAGAAGTTGAGTCAGCTGCAACCGAAATTAGGTATCATTTAAACTTCCCAATCTAAATCGTTCCTTAGTTCTGGAAGAAATCAAAACTGAACCTTCTTGATTCTTACCACCAAGGTTTTATCTGATTTGTTTTATTGATATATGCCTTCTAAATCATGTCTTGCAGCATAGAGCAGAATTTTGGCTTTGATAGCTTAGATTTTCTTGTTCATTATAATTTGCTTTTGTTTTTAGCACGTTGTCAGAAAAAATCACTGAGCACTCCAAAAACTCCTGGTTTTATTTCTTTGGATTTTTCCAATAGTTATGCTAAAAATATTTATTCTATTTTCTTTTTATTATCATTATCATTATTATTTTTGTTGTGGTTTCTTTTGTTGTGGCTTTTTTTGTTGTGGCTTTTTTTCGTCAGATAGTGCTTCTGGTACCCTGATTACAGTTGATGATTTCCAGTGATATCCAGTCAACTTTCAGGATTTGGAGGAAAATCATACATGAAGTATGACCTAGATTTGTTTAACTGTAGAACACAAGTATTTGGGGAGAAAAAAATAAAGAGGTCAAAAGCAAAGCATCTGCTTTTTGTAAGAGGTATATCCATTTAATTTGCCCATATGAACTGTTGTATAACTTTGAAAAGAAATGTCCCCATTAGATTTCTAAGAAAATATGCTTAAGAGAAAGATTTTGATGTATGAATCCTTGTTTCTCTTTAGCATGTAATTATTTTTTGCTAGTCATCCTTTTAGATTTTTAGCGGAATGGGACTTATTTCTCTCTTTGTCCCTCAAAAATGAAGCTGTGAAGGAAAGGTCTGGTACAAGTTCTACAGATCCCAGTAAGGCTTTCAATGCCAGTCTCCTGTAGACTATTGAGATTTGTATGGTTTAAACCATATAATGTACACCAACCTGACACAAAAATTTATGTTATACAAGGAGCATCAAACTTAGTTGTACACCTGAAGTAAGCTTCACACTCAATGTCATATCTTAAGAAATATATTTTAAGTAGAAATCAATTTTATTTAAATTCATATACTTATATATGAATTTGTTTTGCTAACTGATGCAAGACAGACCATAACAATTTTCTTTTCATTTCCTTCACTTAGCTCTGCTCCAGGACTAAGCACACCTATTTATTCCCCTTTCTCTTTTAATTTATTTAAAATGAAATCTCTCTGGTTAAAAGTTCAACTCCTCAGCTTTATCAAAGCAGCTTTGACAATAGGACTTTAAGTAATAATGTACCACAATAATAAGTCATTAATCTTATTGATGCATTATAAAAGTATAATTTATATATGGCTCTGGGACTATATACTGCTTGAAGCAACAATTTTTTTGAAAGATCTTCCCATTTTTAATATTATAAGTAGTGGCATTTCCATAAATCTGTCTTTTGAAGATGCTTATATACAGCTACCCTCCCATATGCTGATGGAGAAATAGGTGAGGATATATTAGCAGAATAATCCATCTTTATAGTACCAAGCGTAAAATTTATTATTCATTTAAAAATAAATAAGAACAAAGGAAATAAAATTAAATCTTTCCCAATTCTTCTCACCATTATTTATAAAACAAAACCTCGTAAAAATTAGTGATAATTTTACATTGTTTGTTTGTTTAATTCCTATGTAAAGATGAATTCCTGAAATTGACAAGATCATGAGTGTATTAGTTTATCTGATGTGTACATGCCAGTCACTTACATAATTTCAAAAGCTCTTATGGTTTATGAGGTTCCTTAGCAATCTAGTTTTAAAGTAAAGCGAGGAGAGCTGAAAAATATATTCACTACCATAATAGGTGAGGAGGCCATACAAATACACTAGCTAGGCTTATGGAATCATAAGTATATTGCATAATTTAGGAGGGTTATGCTCTGATACTGAGCCTGTGGTTGCTGTGGAAACTCATATCCCACCAGCATACTGTGCATAGAAAGCTCCCATGGGAACAGTTTAGCTGTTTGCTCTCTGTAGCCTCTTTTAACCTTTGACTTGGTGTCTAAAGGATCCTCACCAGATTTACAGCTTTGTCCTCTATTGTAAGTGACCTGCAGGATAATGTAAGGACTGTTAATAGTATCGATTCAGCAGTGTGAATATAATTCCAACCTCCTTGCTACTATAGTACTATAGCTTCCAAACACATGAAGCAACACTTGATAGACACTCGGGAAAGAAAAAAAAAAAAAAAAAAAAGAATCCTCAGTACTCTGGCTTGCAGACTTGAAAGATAACTTTACCTGATGCAAAATTATAACTCTGTCTTCAGTTCTTCAGACAGAGGATCTAGATTTTTAAAGGACTAAAATCCTCAGAAGATCTATGTCAAGGAGCACCTGCTATGTTCAGGTGGGCCACATTCATAAGAAACAAAATTAACATGGAATTGTAGTCATTGCTTTGTTGACATCCTAAGCTTATAAAGAATACCATAAGAAAGTTGTATATAAATAGTCCCTTGATCTGAAAATATTGTTAATAAATACATTTAAGATGGTCATATCATAAAATTCTTAGGATATTTACATGCACCATTTTATTTGTTGCATACTGTGACTGTATTTCATAATCTTTTGAATATTGCAGCAGTGCAAATCAGTCTCTTGTTTGAAACTGCTTATATGACAGTCCCTCAGTTATCTTTTGCATTAACAAACCAACTAATACTGGTTAATGCAGGGTACATAAATTTTCATGTTTAAGCAATCAGTTTGATAGTGAGATTAAAAAAATATTTCTAATGTCATGCACAACGATTAAAAAGTCTTTGGGATCAATCCCTCCTGGCTTTATTGAAAGAGTGACAAAAGTGACACAGTCCTAATACAGTAAGATTTATTACAGTTGAAATCTGTACTCTGTTTTATTTAATTAGCTTTTCCTGCAGAGAAAAGTTAAAATCTCTTTTTCTGTCATAAGACCCTGAATGTTCTAAAAGAGTGAGGCAAACAGGAAGAAAGAAAACTCCTTAAAAATAATTCTCTACAAAAATCTGACTTAGATTTCAAACCTAAAATAACCATATGAAGCTTTAGAATTTTGCACCTTAGCCTATTGCCATGTCCCATTATTCGCTCATTTCAACAGGAATGGAATTGAATAATATATCTCTGATACAAAAATAATTTTTTAGACACATTTAGTAGCTCGATTTGGTAGTTTTCCATTGCTCTTCTCTTAAACAAAATTTTAAGTGAGGTAAACAAGAGAAATTGAAAAAAAATCCTTGTCTGTATTCATGGAAGTGTAAAGAAATACATTAGCTTAGCCTCAAATTCTTTATGTAACAGTTCTAATATTATGCCTAGTACATGACATATCTATTTCCCTTTGCTAATGTCATGAATCTCCTATTTCAACCTCAGATTTCATTGGCCATGATCTATTGAGGCAATTTTAAATGCATTCCAGAAAGGGAACGTTTAAAAAAAAAAAAAAAAAAAAAAGTCTTTTCACTCATCAAGGTCATCATGGGTTTCAGAAAATAATAGTCCTTCCCAAGATCAAACCTTGGCACATAAAATTATCTGTCTTTTAATATATGTATATATATGTAGTTTTAGTTTTAATATTTTGTTATCCTTTTTTGGGTTTGTTTTCTGGGGTTTTTTTATGTGTCATATATTCCTTCTACATTTAAGAAGTTAAAAATTGTTTTAAAATAGGACCCTTACTGGCATGGTGCCATTAACTCTTCAAAGCAAGTGGTACTAATAATAAGTAGGTAGGTAGGTAGGTAGGTAGGGAGGTAGGTAGGTAGGTAGATAATAGATAAGAGACAGACAGGACAAAAGACAGACAGACAGATAGACAGAATAATAAATCAGCTAATAGCAAAAGAAATAATACAGCAAATGCCAAATTTTCAACTTTTTCCCTTAAAAAATCAGGTACCTAAGTCAGAGTTGTAACTAAACAGGGACACATTAACAGAAATTAGGGTTCTGATTACTCAAAATTTTAGGCCACAGAGCTACCATTGCTCTATTGGTTCAGCAGCCCTCTGACAAACTGGCAATGATGAGTCCAGAAGAGTTTCTCAGCCCCTCTAGCTGGATCCATATCTAGGTTAAATCCTGACCCAATCATGAGGATATGATAAACACACACCATCACTTGAATTTGTCTGGGCTTCAGCAGAGGAAAACCTAATTTGCAAGCACATTAGACTGTGCTTTTGATGATTCATTTCTAACACAGTGACTCTGGTGCCAATTCTGTACATGAAAATGTGCTCCAAAATAAAGGAAATACAAAGTGCAAAAGTAAAAGAGACGAGTTCTAAACGTGACTGTAAATTAATTATGTGCTCAAATGAATTTAGATTTAGCTTAAGAATACAAAAATTATTTAGAACCCTATTTTCCAAAATCTACCTTTTTAGGGTGTATTTGGTGTCTGTCTAATGAAGCATCATAAAGAAATACTAAAAAGCTGCAAGCAAACCAATGCTGCAGAATTGCAAATTATCTTTGCCTCTGAATGCTATTTCACTTCTAGTCAGTGTGGATACACCAGCTTGCTCAGAAATTCTTTATGCAGTTCAAACATATGACTAAATTAATTGGGGGAAACAGGTCCTTGAGTTAACATTCAGTTCTGAACTAATGTTTTGAAGCAAAGATGTATATTTAAAATGCAATAAATGAGAACAAGCACACTGGTTTTAGTAAGCAATGTATATTTCTCTATGTGTGTACTCAGGATTCCAGCTGTTAATTTAAATTGAAAAACAAAAATTTTGTACTTTCCCACATAAATTTTGTTTCCATTGAAACATTCCAGCAAAGAAAATAGATAGGTCTTTAAACTGACAAAATTTTCTTCCTAAGTATGCGTGCTCCAAGGTTGAGGCTCTGGTTTAAACTTTGTATAACTATTTTATAGCAAAAAATCAGGACATCAAAAATCTCACACTAATTTTCAATGCAAGAAACCCAGTTTCTACTGGGTTGAATCTTATGTCTGTTACAGTCAGTAATAAAGCTCTCTCTTGACATAAACAGAATTATTATTGCTGTTACCTTGCTGTTTAGTTATTTGTTATTCATTTATAATGAACCAAACTGACTTTTCATAAATCATAAACACTATGGCTCTTTACTTGCAAAATTAATTCAGAATGAAAGTGCTTCATTGTTTCCATCTTGTTTTCATATTTCTTCAAAAGCTCCTGATAACCCCATGAAACAGAGGACAGATGGCAGTCTCCAACCATGATGCTGAAATTAATACTATTAAATATGATTTTCTGATTTAAATGTCGCAATGCAGTAGTATTGGATTTACTCTTTTCTGTATAAAATATTTCAATAACAAATTTGAGGATGTCATGGTTTGACCCGGAAGTAAGGTTTACATCCATTAAAAAGAACAGAAATGAATGCAATTGGGCTACCAAGTTGAAAAAATTATCTTTTACCATATGGGTAATGTAAAAAATTGTTATAAATTGAGAGCTAGGATAAAAGCACAGGAATATTGTGCCAATAGAGCTCTTAATTCACCAATACATCATGCTCTTATAGTGTTAAGATTAGTAGTTGTGTTTGGAAGGAACTGGTATTCTTTTCTTAGTTTGAACATCTTATCTAACCACTGAATTACTAACTTCAGTGAAGTTGTGGTAAGATACGCACTCTTGTCGGCTGCAGAAGTATGGTTCATTTTTCCCCAAATTTAAATCTCTTTATCTTTAATCAGTAATATAAATTCCCATTGTATTCAACTGCCATTTAGCTCAGGCATATAGCCTATCTCCTATGCAGTGTTTAAGACAGCTTAAATAATTGCTATCAAATAGCTCCCATCCTCTCTAAGTTCCCTGCTATATTTCATTGTCTCTTTAGGAAAAAAAAATAAAAACCAACCTAACAAAAATTTCAAAATAAAAACCCAAAACTTGTTAGGTATAGACATATTGTAACCACGTTTCTGACAGAGTAGGTCTCATCTAATACAAAAGAAAATTATAAGTTATTTCACATATAGTACTTGATTTCTCTCTGTATTGTCATAAAATGCTGTTATCTGGAGGTGCACTCCACACTACAAAACACCAGCAGTTGTTATATACATGTTCCAGCCTAACTTAAGAGACTGATCAAATATTTGCCACTGTTTCATACCTCTAACTACACCTTTCCAAAACCACAATTACCAACTTTTGTTGTGACAACAGCCTTACTATATAATTAACTGGGCATGTGCCACTTGCTTTAAAAGAGGAAAAAATTAAAGTACTTTAGCTTTTCTTACTCATTACTTACTAACAGATTAATTTTGCTGAACTTCATTTTGCCAAAAACTGTCTAGGAATTAAAGATTACATATTCACTCATGCCTAAAAAGAAGCCAGAGGGTGATACTTGACTAATGTATTTTTCTGAGTTCTAATAGAAGGTTCTTTAACTACTCTAGATGTATTTTTATTTTTCTGCCTTTAGCATTGAACTAAACACTAAATTATAAGCAAGTGTGATGATATTCCTTCCACTGCAGGAACTTCATGAATATCACATATCTGCAGCACTCACGTTAGTATTTAGAATACAGGTTAGGAAACCCAAGCAATATCTCTGCTTTCTATAATGTAATAAATTTCTTCTTTGGCTGTGTAAATCAAGTGCCACCCTATATATTTATTAATTATTAAACACTCTTCTTCCTCAAACATAGACCTTTATTGTGTACATGTGTTTGCGCAATAAACTCTTACTTTGTTTTGTTGCTTCATCTTTTTCTACTTAAATTATTATTTTATTTCTCTTTCCTTTTTGTGCCCTTAATTTATTACCTCTTGAATAGCTGACATGTTGTTTCTGACACAGCATATTGTAACTTTTCAGTCTGATTCACTAAATTCAGCATCCCCAGCTGAATATGCCAGATGGGTTTTGTTTGAGCTATTACCCAAATATTATATGCCACAGAAAATCAATACAGATTTATGAATTTGAAATAAAATGGTGATGCATTGTAGCAGCAGCTGATTTCCTTGAGGAATAATTCCACTGAATGGCTTGCAATTTAAAAGTAATACCTTATATGTTACTTATTGTGAAAGACTAGTGATAGCCTAAAAATAATAGATCTTGATCCTACATATTATAATGTATAATGTTTGAGATATTCATCATATCAAAATGATGTTAAGGGCTAGTCTTCAGGTACTGCTAGGTTTGGTGAATGGGAGGTCTCATGCAGAGAATTTTAGTGGCACTGTGTGTACACACTAACATTGACTCCACAAGAAGACAAGTCATCTGACTTGTAGTAATAAGCAGGTAGGATAAAATAATGACCTTTTTTATTTCATTTTTGGTAAATGCATTACTTGGAAATCAACATAACTCCAACCACAATGTTTTTCTGTTTTCCTTCATAAAATACCTTTCATACATTGCACACAGCTGCAGTCCTGGTTTTTGCTCATCAGAGTTATATTTCTGCAGCTGCAAGCGATAATATTGCTTTTGCTTCTTTATTTCACCTTCTTAGTCTTTAGAGACATTCATTTTTTATCTCCCTCCGTTGTGACTGACATTAGTTCTGTTGTCCTGTACATAACTTGGCCTGAATTCTGCCTGATCCTGGAGATTTGCTTCTTCTGAATCTCCCCAATTAACTTAATCCTTTTGCCACACAGACTCTGCAGTCATCTAGGATAAAGTATTCTCATTGCCTGTGCCAAACAGTTAGTGTCCTCTATTGCAAATATACTCAGAAGCATTGATTAAATGTGCTGATTATAACTTTTTGATCTTCTTGAAATCATCTTTCTGTTTGATGTTGCTTGAAAATTACTGAGGATTTTTTGGGGGCAGAAGTAATGGTAGCACAAATCCTACTAATGTGTTTAGGACTCATATGCAATGTCTTAGAAAGGGTGTCTTTGTTGTATTTACTGTTTTTCAGTTTCATCATTAAGGTTTTTCTCTGCATTTGAAGCTTTTCTTCCCCTTTTTCCTGCATCATCCACCTTCATAAGCCAATAGACATATGTATACATAAGCCAATAGACAATGTATATACATATATATACATATATGTATATATATGTGTATATATATATACACTACTTCTTTACAGCCAAGCTATAGGGAAAAAGTACATAAAAAAGAGACCTTCATTAATAGTCTGTAGGGGGTAAACAGAAATTTGGATTTTGCTTGTTCAGAATATGCTAAGCTTGATTAAAAGTGAAGAAAAAACATATGGTAGTAAAAGTGAGAGAAGAGAAAGCCAGAGACAATGCCACAAAAACAATTTTTGTCGCAATCTGGGAGCCAATGAATGTCTGATAGAATGTAATGGAATGTGATTTTTGTTGCTGCTGTTTAGGAACCCTGCAATGGTGTGTTGTACAGGATGCAGCTGATAAATAGATTTCTGCTGAAAATGGGAGCTGAATTACAATAGTGTGGGAGTAGTAGAAAAAATGAACAAATTAAGATTACTTCACTGTCAAATACAAGTGTGAGTGTTTTAGAAATAAATAAATAAATAATAAAAACGAAGTAGGTTGTTATTGAATATTAATCTAAGAAATTTAAAAAGCAATATTTTCCTGCACAGCTACAAAGATGAAAAGTGTGCAGAAAATATAGAGAATAATTCACTTCTAAATGAAATGTTTATGTATAAATACAAAAAAGACATGTAATAAGAGAACCTTCTGGAGAACAAATTGCCTATTAGATAAGAGCATTATTTGTTTCTTTTACAGCTGTCACTAAAACCAACCAACAAAAAAAAAAAAAAAACAAAAAAAAAAAACAGTGACAGGCCAAATTTGTAGGGGTACCAAAAAATAATAAATAAAATAGAATTTTTTATATATTCTCAAATGTCTAGTATGGGCTACAACCAGGATTTTGTCAATATATCTCTTTTTCCATAATAGAAAAGCAGATGGCAGATAGGATAATGACACATCTGAAAAGCACATGTGTGGAAGGACTAAACAGGGCAGAGTCTATGGTTTGTTTTTAGGTTATTGCTAGCAAGAGTAGGCATCATGCATGCAAGCAGAATTCTTAGTTTTTTGCTGTGAAGCCAATATTTGCTGCTGGTCCTGTCAGTCTGGGAAGTGCACCAATGAAGTTTTTGAGGCACATTATTACACATAGATGTTTAGAATAGAAATTGATAATAAATTATGAACCTAAGTCATACAAGTGCCTAAGTATACAAAACAGCTACAATTACACGGTACCAAATTTCAATCTTTGTGTTGGAGGGCATTATGTATAGATCGTTACTATGAAGTACTGAAAAATAAATATAGTTATTATCATAACAAAAGACTAAAAGCTTTCTGACACACTATAGATTATTACACAGAAGAATGACAAATTGCTGGGATTTATAGCTTTTAGGTATTTAATGAAAACATAGTCAGGAGAATATGTCATTCTACTATCAGGAAATAATTGAATTGGTGTGATTGCCAGGAATCTGACACTCGTGGTAATTTTGATTTAAAAGCTAGTGGAAGGTACTTTTCACACTGAGAATCTAAACTACAAATGACATGTAGGCAACACGTAACTTTTGCTGGAAATGTGTCTCAAAAGCTCATAAAATAAGAATGTGTCTCAAAAGCTCATAAAATAAGAATCAAAATGACAGGAAACTTTATTATTTGAAGAGCTTGCAGACTTTTGGTGCAGGTAGCTTCATAAATAGGAGTGTAACAAGAAATCTATCTGACAAAATTGGAAAGTGATCTGAAAAAAAATCAAAATAATTAGAAGTGCTAACTACAGTTTTAAGTACTGTCCTTGATTTCACATTGAGGCCAATACAGTGACAAAAAAGAAAAAGTTTCTGAGAGGAAAATATTTTGTTTATATAAAACCCATGAAGAATGCAACACAAACTAATATGTAATGGAACTTCCATAATGATAAGTTGTTCTAAAGGAAAGACTGTAATTTCAAATTTTGGAACATAAACTTTAATCTGTAACCATAGATAAACAAATTATATTTGGTTCTTTAAATTACATCAGATAAACAGGAATGAAAGTCATAAAGGCAGGCAGAACTTGTAAATATTGATGTCAGATTTGTGGATTCCTTTAGAAAGGTAAATTTTGAAAAACTGATAATTACTTTTTACAATTAAATTTTGATTCTATGGCAATAGAAATCTACTACCACATGGTTTTAAGAAAAGATGAATGGTACTTTCTCATGATCCTATTTTTAACTGGAGCTTTATACCAAAGGATCTGGATTGATTTCTGTTTCATGCACCTCTTCCCCCAGGACACTAGGACACTCAGAGTACAAAATCAGTGACTGCTTTCTTCCACAGGGATCTGTGATCTGTGCATTACTCATTCCAGAATGGAATAATTCCTGTGTTCTCTTTTGAACTTCACCACGTACCTTTTCCTTAGAAGACCTCATCCCATTACACCTACATAAATGATGTAGCCTAAACATCTATTCCACCTGGGGAAAAAAATGACCAACCAAGCAACCCAATTCTTTACTCCTTTATGCATATATAAAATAATTTTTTTGCAAACAAAATAATTTTCACTGCTGCATTGCAATCAGTCTTAAAACACAGATGATAGTGGTCTTTTTTGAATTATCAGAGTTCACTCTCCAACAAATACCACCCCAACCACCCCCTAAAAA
Source organism: Pyrgilauda ruficollis (assembly GCF_017590135.1). NCBI lineage: Eukaryota > Metazoa > Chordata > Aves > Passeriformes > Passeridae > Pyrgilauda > Pyrgilauda ruficollis. Next base: position 2,739,372 of record NW_024530155.1, read on the forward strand.
CCAAAGGTATTTTGATGTTATTTAAGTTTTGAATAAAAAAAAAAAAAAATGCCACTTCTATGGAATCACAGAATGATTGAAATTGAAAGGAACCCCTGGAGGTCAGCTGTTCCAAGTTTTCTCCTCAAATAGGGCCACTTAGACACAGTAGGCCCACACTGTGTACAGGCTTGTTGTGTCACCAACCCATGGAAAGGAATCATGCTGGAGCAGTTTTGTGTAGTTTCCCATCCACTTCTTTTCCACAGCAAGCATGAAGAGAAAATTTGATATGAATAGTCTCTAAACAAGACATATTTTTACATGTTAAATGTCTAAAAAATTTAAAGAATTCAAAGATCCTCCTCTAATTCTTGAGGGCTTTCAGGGTTGCCCAAAAGAAACATTCCTTAGAAGGAAAGAGTCATTTTAGAGCTTGATGGAGACAAGTGAAAGGAATTATCTAAAATTTTGCCTGTATTCTGTGTTTTCTTACCAGATATCTTAAGACATTAAAACTTCTGTTATAGTTATTAAAACCTTCCTCAAAATAAATATGTGATAGGGATCTTATTTTGTATTATATTTTAAATAAATGTAATTTCAGACTGTTGCTATGATAAACCTTGAAGATATAATTTCTTTATAAAATACTAGTTGAATTTCAAATCTTATGTACACTGACTACAGGGCAAAAAGCCAAATTTCTAACATTCTTAATCTTGGCTCTTAAAGTTACTTTCTCTGCATTTTATGGAAAGTCACTTAGAGTCTCTTCCTTGATAGATTTATATTTTGCTATTGCCTTACAAGTTTCTTCTGCATATTAATTACCCAACACCTATAGAACATTTTGAAACTATAGAATATGCGGTGTTTCTGTTACCTGATAAATCCACCTTTTCATTACACAGTATGATACTCAGATTTTTAACTTACATTTGCAGACATGAAGAAGGAATATAAAATTTCCACTAAACAGTGAAATTAAGAGTTTAGCTAATCAATTAATATCTCCACATGATATTAAAAATCTACAAACTCACTAGAGAAATATCCTTTATCAAACACAAAACTTTTAATTCTGCTCTAGAACAAACAGACATTTACAACTTCCATATGCTTCAGCTCTGTGCAACTCATCACAGAACCTTCTCCAGACTCTGAGTTCTAAATATGTGTCAAGCTTAATTAATTAAGCATATGACTTCTCTGCTGATCAGTGAGACCATCTTGCCATTGGTTTTGTAGTGCTCCATGCAAGTTCAAACCTACCTCAAATAAGAAAAGCACCTACAATTTCCTTACATTCCTCACTGATTTAAAAATCTCAAATTTCTCTCCTTGAAGATAGCACTGACATTTGGGGTTGTGTTTAGGAAATTTGATATAATTTATTGCTAGAAAAGAAACAGAGGATAAACAATTTAAGGGGCAAAATTTTGTCGGCCCATTCTTCCTCAGTTATTATTACTTTTTAATGAATCTCTGCAAGAGCTTGATCCCAAACTATTCAAGTTAATGGGAATATTACTTTTGATGGCTATAGTAGAAATGGATAATAAGTCTGAGGGAGAAAAACGTTCTTCTTTAAAATGTTTTGGTGAGCGAGGTAGTCTCTTAAATCAGTTTGCTTTTTATCAACAATATTTGTTATGGTCCACAATTTTTTAAGCAATTTCCTGTACAATTATGTGGAAAACTAAAGATACCAACAGGAACAAGGAGGTTATATTCAAGGTTAAGCTCCACATTGGCAGCAATGTTTCTCTGAATTGTTTTAAGTCAAACCTTTTGCACAAAACAAGCACTAATAAATTCACATCCATTGATGCCCAAGGCAAACCATCACTTTAGCAATCCAGAGACTCCAGGACATTACCTTAGGACAGGAGGTGGATAGACATAAGTCAGGACAGAAGCATGCCGACAACACACCAAAAATACTTTCCAACAAAAAGCTCAGGAAACATCAGCTTGTTTCTGTCTGCATTCTGATTTCTAGGTTTCTCAGAATTGCAGAATTCAGAATTTCTCTGAATCACAAAAATGTTAGATGAAAAATTGTGGTATTCACATTCCCTGAACAGAGAGAGACATAATTCTTTCTCCCAGGATTTTTCCTGGGGAAGGCAGTGAGAAGGTCAGAGAAGAAGAGAAAGCAATTTTCTTTCTACTTGCTGCTCCTGTTATTTGGCACATGTGGAATGTGTTATGGAGATTGTTTATAGAGAGTGAATTGTTAATTGGACTCTGCTGATGGTTGTTTGGGTTGATTGGCCAATTGAGTCAAAGCTGTGTCATGACTCTCTCCAGACAGTCACAGATTTTTCTTTAGTATCTCTTTAGTATAGTTATAATATAGTATTAGTGTAATATAGTATAGCTTAATAAAGCATTTGTTCAGCCTTCTGGAATCATTGGAGTCAGAGCACATTATTCCCCACATTGTGGTTGCCCTGCATCAATAAAAAATGACATGAGGAGGTCCTCTTTTAATTGAAAGAGACCTATTACAATTGACTGACTAGATGAGCTACAAATTTGTTTAGGTAAGCTTTGAAAAACTCTAGGGGCTGATTCATCCCTCTGTCAGGACAACAACTTCTATTTCGTTACCCTCGTGTGGTGAGGTTTTTCCTAATGTCCACTTTGTAACTCCCAAGCAATAATTGGTGGTTACTGTCTCTTGCCTGATACTATTGGGAAAAAATTTGATCCATTGTTATTGTAACAACTTTTTAGGTAAGTGTAAGCAACTATTAGATCACCCTGTAGCCTCTCAACCTCTCTGTCAGACTAAAGAAGACCAGTCCTCTTATCATGTCTCCATCAGACGTGTATTGTAGGTTCCTAAATATCTTGCTATTCTTCCACATGATTCCTTCTGGTTTCTGTTTCTCTTCCACTGGTGTCCTCCTATTCCCATTGCAGCCTCACTGTCAGGACAATAGCCGCAGTCCTACTGTACAAACCACAGCCCTACCAAAGCAATGCAGCTTGCAGTTTGTGTTATAGGCCATGAGAGCACAATGTCTACTCGTATTTAGTCTGGCATCCTCCCCTGAGCACGAACACTAGTAGCAGTACTCAGCCTGTTGATTTCTATTCTGAAGCATGGTGCAAAACCTCCTGCACATTCCCTTTTCAAACTATATGGAGTTTCTTTTGTCCTTATGCTTATAGAGGTCAATCAATTTTTCTTGAGGAATAACTGTATTGTCCCTTTTAAATTATACCCAGTTACAGGACCACAGACTAAACAGAGGAAGATAAGGAAGTTTTTCAGTTTAACTACACAGCTGAAACACCTTTAGGGATTTAACTAAGGACTAATTTTCAAAAGATAAATATAATTTGTATTCTGCTGTTAAAATTTCCCCAGATTTTTAACTTTCTCTAGTAACTACTTAGAGCCTTTGAACAGTGCTCAGCGCAAGACCTTTGGAAAGTCCTATTAACACCTTCTGGAATTTTGAACTCCATTTTTTCCTTTTAAGACTGACAGCAAAAGTGCTTACTCTCAAAGTCCAGTTGGGAGTTGTGAATCTGAGTAACTCAAATAGTTGCAGAGGGTATATGAGATAAAGTGGTTGTAAAATCAATGAAAATAAAGGAGAGTACATTTGTAAAGAATATAACTGGAGCAACTGACAATACAAGAAAGTACAGGAGAGTATTCTATTACAAAATAAAAAATGAAACCCATGGATCTAGTCTTTGTAATTCAGACTATTAAGTGTTCAAAGGAAACAGAGTGTTTAAATGGAAATGAGGTGACTCAGAGTCTTTGACTTGATTTAACTTGCTCTACTAAAGCTAGAGAGAAAAATAAGACTACATTTCAGTGAAAGGGAATATGCCAATTTGAAACCAAGAACATTTAATAAAACTTCCTGAAAGAAAATCTATCAGACGGCAGAAAAAAAAAAAAAAAAAAAAACCTAAAAAAACCACAAAAAAACTGTCCCAGAGGTAATAAATGCCAGAAACCCCAGCACGTGGAACACTTAACTGATCTTAAATGGATCAAAACATTTTGAAGGAACAATAAGGATCAATCCCATGTGGACACAGAGGCAGACAAAATAACCTGATAAGTCTTTTCTTTCCTTAACTTCTGTGAATTTATGGCAAATTAAATAAGCATTGGGATATGGTGCCAGCACTGAGGAAATAGCATGCAAGGGAAACAAGAGACTAACCTTGAAAAGAGAGAAAAGAGAAAATACTATCTTAGCTAGTTTGCAAATATAAAGTTTTGACAATTAATGTGGGCCAAGCTCACTTTAGGAGTAAATATCACTGAATATTCATATCAGGCATGAGCAGAGATGGGATAAATATTTTCAAATACATTATGCACTTTTATTAGAGAAATGGGGCAGTGTTAGGGAATTTGGATGAGATGGAGATATTTAGACTACATGAAATGCTGCTTTATGGGAAGTACAACTTAAAAAAAGGGGTTTTCAAACAGCATTTGGGGTTTTTTACATAAAAATTAAATCTATGATGTACTGATGTTTAAATTCATGTATCATATCTTTGAAGTATCCTGACTTAACTTCCATGAGATCATAACCACTAGGTAAAAAGAATACTCTGTACTATTTATTAAAGATAGACTTAAACCCAAACTTCTGGAAAATACTTAAGGAACAGTAGGAAGCAAAGGGAGTAAAAAGGGAAGATTAAGCTTTAAAATATCATTTTCTGTACACCAGGAAGCAGGGAAAAGGAGGACTACAATTTCCAAACATGTAACTTCAGAATGTTCTGAATGCAAGAATATTTCTTTCACTACAGAGCAATAGTTTTTGTAGTCCTGAACTTTTTTTGCCATTAGCTTATACCTCATGTGTCATAATTAAACAAAAAAAATATTAGCCAGCTGTGAGGTTTAGAATATGAGTAAGGTTCTCCACAAGTATAAGAGGACTTTTTTCAGCTAATTTTTTTTAGTTCGTTTTGGGCACAGGTTTTGCTTGGATTTGTTTAGTTGGTTGGCTGATTTCTTTTGGTTTTAATTTTCCTGGCTGTATTTTGCTTACAATAAGGAGTATTGAAAAAAATCATTGAAAAGACTGTCACTGTTTCACATGCACTGGCCAGCAGATTATTTTCATTTCAAAATTCATAATCTGTTTCAGCAGGTCCATAAAATTCAGGATATTAAAAAGAAATCTTAGCAAATATTGACACTGCTGTTGTCTGCCCCCTTGGGAAACAAGAGATACTGATTCTACTGATTCAGAAACATATCTAAATTTCTTCAATAATCCAAATAAAGAATTTATAAAGTACTGCAGTGACTACAAAGAAGTATTAATGTCAACTCTGGAATTCAATACTTGTGTCCAGCTTGTAGGAAACAAAGAAAATATTTAAAATTTTAGCTTTATGTTTTGACGCTATGTCATGTTTTGCTGCACCTTTGATAGGCTGAACCACAGTACGTTATTAGTTGTTATATGTCACAAATGTGAAGGCATCAGAAAAACAAGTTCTGTACCTGATTTCTCCTAAACACATAATCCATTCAAGAAATTATTTGAAATCAGCCATAAACAGTTTATATCCCCAAGAAAAAGCAGGGGGTTTTGAGACTGTCTGGACAAGCACTGGAGAAAACTTGAAACACTTGAAAAGATTTACACAGAAATGTAAATTGTGAATAATAGGCATTCAAAATTGCACTGCTGAAGCTTACTTGCATATAACTCTGAACATGGATTTATATTTCTTCACTGCAAGTCCTGTTCTGTTCTGCTGCTTATTTGCAAGACAATCTGTCAGATTTTTTAGGACAAAGTAATGTTCTGTTAATACTAAAAGGATACAGCATAAAGTGGAACAGCAGAAATTTCCTATTTGGACATGTGTCTTAATTGAGTGTTACAATGGAATCAGTACTTCTTGGCAGTACAGAGTAGCACAGTTGCAGAGCTGCACAATCAGTAAAATGTACCCATACAGTTAATTGAAAAGTGCTGTGTATGTTGATACTATTTTGTTGCAAAAATGGCTGATTAGAAACCTAAATCAACACTGAAGAAACATTTAGAATTTCTGTTTATTTTCGGACCTTATGTTTAGAATAACAATCTAGCAATGTATGATACAGCAGCAATTTCTGTGCTATGCAGTTTTGGCTTACTTTCCTTGGTAATGACATCATACATTCTTAAATTGCAGTATCTGCTTCTCAAATTAGAAATCACCTCTTCCTCACATGGCTGAGCAATATAGAACTAAAGTATCTTTCATGTCCAAAGCACAACATATGTGCTGTTGTTTTAACTGAAGTGACAAAAAAAAAAAAAATTATCTAAACTGCTTTAATTTCTTCACCCTCTCCCTTTTGTCACTACATTTCAGAAGTGAATTTACAAAATAATGCACTGCATTTTAAGTGTGCACTTCAAATTTTATAAAGTTATTCAGCTAAAGCCTTTCCAGATTCTTTTAAGAGAGATTGTGTCTCAAGGAGTATGTGGATGTCTAAAGTTTTCTCTCAATGACATCTTCTAGAATTTGTGCAGTGGGGATTACCAAAGCAGTATTCTTTGGTTTTTGCCCTGCAATTAAAACATGTGCTCCAAGATTTCACCTAAGAGTCAACAAATATGTTGATTTAAATGCTTAAAGCCCCTCAAAATGTACCTGAAACATGATTCTCTTCATTAGCCTAATTTATTTTTTGTACTGTAACCATTACAAATAAAGACCAGGTAAAAAGACAGACTGTATATAATCAATTTTTCACTAGTGACTCTGAATAAATCTGCAAATGAATATCATTACTTGGCAACTAGCAGAGGCTGAACAATCTGGTGAGTTTCTTCATTATAGTTTTACAGTGGAGTCTATCAATAAGGTTCTTTGAGAGCCTTCCCAACAAAAATACCCCATATGTACCAGTGACATTTCCAGCACAGCAGCTCTGCCTCTCTCCTCATGAAGAATTCTTGCTAAGGAGAAAGGAAATAAGCTAAAGACAATGAGAGATGCAAGTATCTCCACAGTTCTCTGAAAATTCGAGGCACCTTTATGCAGTCCATTTATGTATTCAGGAATGTACCTAATGCAGGGAGTATGAATAGTACTAGTCTATGTCTTCAGCCTCTACATATCTATAAAAATGACTAGATCATGAAAAAAGTTGTCGTCAAATGATATGTTAATTCAGGTAAAGTTTCTTCTCTGTAGAGTGGTCATTTTCTCCTATTTACCTAAAATGTAAAATGTTGCAAGTTCTGTAGTATATGCCAGCAGTTGTAAGAATTAAGGGGTTTTCAAAGAGTTTCAGAGGCAGATAACCCTTCAAAATTTACTCTTCAAATCACTCTGCAAAATTACCTCTTCAAAGTCAACTATTATTCTTTCTTAATTTTCTAAATGGTATTCATGTAGTGAACTGTCTAATAAAATTCTATTTATTTTTGGGTTTAGTCTTACGTGTCATTAGCAGTATTTTTTAAAGAACTCCTTCTCAGTACCAGTGTGGCTAGAATACTAATTACTGAAACATACACTGCAAAAATGATTTTGAGGCACGAAATTGCCTCTGTCTTCTAGAGACTAGTGGGAGTTGCTCCAGGATAAAATATTGAAAAATAAGAATTCCTGAAACATAAGATACCAGCAATTCTCAAAGTAAATCCAAACCAGAGACTTCATCTTCCTGTCAGATAGGAGAAAAATAATTTCTCTTGTATTGTCTGATACAAGAAAAAATACTAACACTTAAATTTAGGATAATATTAAAAAAAAAAAGGCAATTTGTTTACTTTGAAGTTTTTTTCAGAGATGCTTTGAGGATGAGAGATGTTTTACAGCACATCTTGTCTCCTGATAGGCAGTCATTTATGATGATGTAGATACTGCAGTCCTGATTTGTTAGCAGTTTAGAACTGCCCAGTATAGTGTAAAATAATGACTCAAGCTGCAAAATAGTGAACAGATGGATCCAGTCAGGATTTTTAAGATTACTGTTAAATGTCCAATACTCCAAGTTTTAAACTTCCTGCAAGCTAACATCTCCCTCAACAAAAACTTGTAAAAGCAGAATAATCAAGGTTTGACCTTGTCAGACTACTAGTGGGTGAGAGGAAACTGTTAACTGCTGTGCTCACAAAGCAGGTATTCAGTGTCATACGAGACCTATATGCCTTTAAATTTTAGCCTCATGCATTTACCTAATTTATCCATTCATCAGTTTGCTGTGTCACCCTGTCCTTCATTAGCTCGTGTCATCAATAGATTAAATACAGTTATTTGACTATGAATAAATTGGGTGTTACCCTCCTCCCACAGTGAAATCCTCTGGAAAAGTTGCCACAGAAAGTAATCCCTAATGTGACCTTAAGCTCTTCCTTCTTGTTAATTTTAATTAACTAACATGCCAATCAGATTTTTAGTGCAATTTTTTTTCCTAGCCATTATCACTGTTTTTGTAGATCTTTATTTTAATCTATGTATTGGTACCTCTGCCCAGCTGCCTCTGAGTGTGTGGATGTGCATTTTCATTTTGGGTTACTCAGGCAATTTGCAAAATTGCGGAAGATCAACAATGCCATCTGCAGGTATAAGATAACTCCTGATCTAGAGACACAATTTTTTTCAATTTTTCAATTTCCTACCTTAGATTAGGTTATTTTTCCTTAGACTGAAGTTAAAGATGGCCAGAACTGTGTAGGTCTGTTTTGCCAGACAGCAACTCGATAAAAAGATTTTGGCTTTGATCTGTATATTATTAACATATACAAAAGATTGAATGGAGAGTTTTTTAAGACTTATTCAAACTGCTCAAAGATATTCAACCTGCAAAATGGAACTTTAAAACCTGTTTAAAGGATATTCTTCCAGTTTCCTAATATTCTTGGCGTTCCAGCAAGTTTGTGAATAGAGCCAGGACTGCTTTTCTGATGATCTGTCACATTCTCTTATACTCAAGTGGAGCAAGTAGCAAACCCTAGAAGGATGTATATGCTACGGTTACTCCCTGTTTCTTGCATTTTCTTTTTTCTGACCTCTCTTTCATACAGAATTTCAGGCACAGGGGTGAGGTATAAATGTCACAGAGAACAATAAGTGATGTGAGAGACTGAGTGGATTAATGGTAATGTACGGTTCAGAGTATTTCATCTGTTTCAATGTCTTCTGCTAGTAAAAGTTAATCTTTCCCTCCCTATTGAAGAAAAAGAAGATTCACAATTCAGTGAAATTACAAACTGTGAGGAAATAAGTACACTAGTCTTATAGGTGAGCTTCCTATAAACTTCCTATGAAATTAAATAAAATAACTCCTACCATCAGTAAAGTGAAAGAAAATCACCAATTTTTTTTTAATAAGTACTTTTTTTTTTTTTTTTTTTTTTTTTTTTTGTCCATCTGAGTCAGCATGTTATTAGAAGAAAGAAAAACTTATGGTCAGAGACCAGAAACTTCTGAATATTGTTCTTATTATTTAACTGCATCAGTGGCTCTGGGCAAAAGTAAAGGTTTTTGTGCTTACTATCTACATCTGTAAATTAGAATCTAATGCTTACCTCTCACAAGGGAATTGTGAGCTTTTGATAAGATAATGCTAGTAAGCTGTTTGAGTCTGTAAGTAGTAAAAAAATATTCCTAAAACAGTACTCTGTTTTTTTTAGTAAATACAATTCTTTGAGAATGTAAAATTAGTAGTCCTTTAAAAAAATTCTAAGATCAAGTATTTTCATGAGTGAAAGTAATTTAGTCTTCTCAGTAAGCCAACTCAACTGAAAGGTTTTGTTCAGAAAGGAGGCATTTAACTTCATGCAATCTATTCAGGAATCTGTTCAAAATCTAGCAAAGGCAATGTGATCCTTTCAAAAGACCTTTTTTTTCCCACAATTTATTAATATTAAGCTGAAATTTCATTGTGAGTGATTTATTTCAATTTACTCCATAAATTAATTTTGCATATCTTCTTAAAATTAATAATTTTTGAATTAATAAGAACATAAATTTTGTATGAGAAAGATTTTAAAAAGAAGAAAAGAGTCTGAAAATGCTTCAAAACTCTACTTAAATGTGTTTTGTGATACAAGAAAATATATCAGGGTCGTCAAATACAGATAAACATACTGAAAATCATTAGCTGCTTTTTCTGGCTTCACCAAACTTCATTAGATTTAAAAATATTTGCAATATATTTCTTGGCTAGTAATGAATTTATGTAAATTTACTCTTATTCTTAATTTGGCCTCTCCATTTTTAGAGGCTATCACCCGTAGCTGATGGCCAGATGCACTTGCAAGCAGCTTTGCCCCCCAGCATGACAGCGCATAATTTTTCATAATGCTATCTTTTCTGTTCATATATGTCTCCATCTCTGTCCCCAGTCTTTTGTATTTAGTGAATTTACCTTGGATTACATTCTGAAATAGATTTTACAAGTGTCTAATGAACTGGCTGCAGGATAACAACTCTGTTGACCTTGTAAGCATAAATGTGAAATTCAGTGCTGCACCTCTAACAGGCATGAATGAACCAGCAGATGCAGCAGAAGTGTGAAGGGGTTGATTAGCTCAAAGGTACCTTTGAGACCACCAAAAACAAACTGCTGTAAAGGACAATTAGCATTGCAATGCCTTTCCTGAATTTTCCTTTGGATCAGAAGGCTGTACTGAATCTCAATAATGCTTTGTATCCCAAGATATTCTAAGCCTGTGAGGAAGTGCTTTTTATATGTCTCCTGCATCACACTTACTGAGAAAATCCTTCATCACTAGGCTAAGTTTTGAAGTGTTTTTTCCATCCTTTCCAAATCACTGTATCTCAAAATGTACCACCTTTGCACAGAAAAGGAAAATAGTAGCTTTCCTTTCCCTGGTTCCAGTTAAAAGTAAATTAGACAAAAAACTGGTTAAATGTAAGGTTTTTCTGTGTCCCTGCGGGCCTGTTTAACACAGAAGTAAACAGAGAGAACTTTCTTAATATTTCTGTACTTTGGTAATACCTGTAGTTAAGATAGTCTAAAATTGTGTTCGTGACCTTCATGTAAAGGCTGGTGCTCAGAAAAGCTAAAAGGCGCTCGCATTGCCAGATGATTTGTTTGAGGTGCAATGATTGAGATAAAATACAAGTGAGACAGGTGCAATTTTAGGAGCTTATCAAAATTTCTTTGAGCTGATTTAAATTTTGCCAGCGTTAATATCTGGCATTCTGCCTCAGGGTTTAAAGCCTCAGGTTAAAGCAACTGTTTGAAGAGAACTTAAAGCACTTTTTCCTTTTACTTCTTATATATTAATCCTCTCAAACCTGCCCTGCAACCAATACAATTTCTTGTACATATCTTGTAATATTGCCCTCCTTGGATGCACCAGTGCTGCTGAATACCTCAACCAGCTCTGTGAGAGATCAGTGCACAGTAGGGTGCTTCCCATGTTCCTAAGGATGAAATATACATAAAAACTGAAATCCAGTATTTGAGAATAATAGTTTGACTGTCCCATTATAGATAACATATTCTGAATTCTACCTTTGAAGGAGTTATATTCCAGTTGGATAATAACTCAACTTTAGTCCATTTTAGAGAAAGATTGACTCTCTTAATTACCTACCACTTAATAATATCTTTCATATTAATAAGGAATCCTCATGGCAATTGTTGTCATAGGGAAGATCATTATTTCACAGTTAGATTAAAAAAAAAAAAATTCACAATCTGATTTTAAAATTATCTTTAAATCTTAACCCTAGTTCCTATATATTTCTCCTGGATGTATAATTTTCTATTTGGAAGGAAAATGAGAAAGACTTGGCTCAATACCTGTCTTGACCTACTTAACTGACAATTACAAAGATAAGCTTCATGCTACACATAGCTTTTTTCATTTAAGAGATATAAAGGTTATTATTAGTGTCATTATTATTATCTGTAGCCACTAGATACCATCATTATTTTACTATCTTGTCATCTTTATGGATTTATACCTATAAAGCTTTATTGACTCCTCCCTTCCTTCCTTAACTGCAATCTAAAGGCAAGAGTGAAACTACCTACAATTCTGGATTAATAAAACAGGATTTTAGAACATTACAGAAAGCCTAATTATCTTCTACATACTAATCCATCATACTGTCAATCTTCCTCAATCAATCTGAAAAAAACATTATTTTTATCTGCATTTTTTCAAAGCAGTTTTCAGGTTTTTAAAAGAAAGGGCATAATTTCTTACTGAGATTATACTCCTTCATTCCTTGTATGCTCAATTTATCCTTGTCTGCAATGGACACAGATCTACTAAACCAAGTTGGATGGAGTGCATTGATGCTAACAGAAAACATTTTACCTATATGCAAGCAGAAGAAAAGAGAAAGGCAGAAAACTTCTAATCCACTTGTGTTGCAGATGCTGCTTGTATGCAGATCCTGGAAAAAAACCCAACTCTATATGAATAAACACACATTGTCTCATTTGATATCATATTAATTTTTCAACTATCTGAATACGTGGAAAACCAGATTGTCTCAGTCTCGTGTTTTTGCTTTAACTCATGTGTCAAACAGAAGGCCTGGTTTCCTCTTAACTTCCTTGGACATGGCTTAAGATAGCAGAACATTGCAAGTCACAGGGAATCAGCATTGAAGCAGATCTAGACCTACACAGAATTATTGTTATCTGAAGAAAATAAGGAAAGTTTATTAGCATTTCTTTCACCTTTTATTTTGTTTTGTTTGTCTGGTGTCATGAAATAGCTGGGGAAAGGGAGGAGCACTTTTCAGCAACGCATCTACACTTGGTTTTCAGCTAGTGAATAACAGATATTTTATTTTACTGTAAAACTGCTTTGCGCTTTGCAGAAACAAAATGTGTGAATCACAGCAGATGAAGGAGATGCTGATTAAAGCATAAATTTTGCTTGCTGTAACTTTTTTTTTCTCTTTGCAGACTGGTTCTTATCTTTGTCATCATTAAACTATGACTCTTACTGAAAAAACTTGGAAGAAAAATGTATTCTTGTGGGTGTCTTAACATCTGGAGTAAAGGACATAAAACGTTAATTCCAAAAGGCAAAGAAAATACATTGTCTTTTGTCCACAAGGCAGCAAATTCCACAGATCTCCTTCAAGAAATCCAAACTGACCATATTATGTGGTTACAAAAGCTGTAGAAGCCTGGTACTTCAGAGAGATCTATTGTTCATGGGCAATTCATCTGTGAAAAGACAGTAATTCTAGAATGTCCAATATGCACTGATTTCACTGTGAATGCACAGAATGGTCACCATGTCGGTATGGTTTGACTGTTATTAATCAGAGTTTGCAAATAGGATAAAGAATTGGTCTGTACACACACTAAATTGTCTTCTGGTCTTTCACAGGGTAAAAGAGAGGAAGGAAAGGGAAACAAATTTCCTCGAATAAGTCCATGTATCTGTTTACCTAAAATTCTGTTAGGAATTCACTGATCATATGCTGATTTTGACATCTAAGGTAGTACCCCAGGTTACTTTTAGCTATTAGGGAAAATAGGCACTGCTAAAGCACAAAATACATTGTTTTAAAGCAGACATCTAAAATACACTGGTTGAATCAAACAGAAAAAAAACAAAAAACAAACCAAGACCCCCCCACCAATAAAACAACAACATGAAATCCCAAAACGGGATTAAAAATTACTCCTGACGGGGAAAAAAATAGTGCATATCCATCAGACAAACACGTCCACACTGAAATGTCTACAGATAGATAAGAGATATCCCACTGAAATTGTGTACTGATTGTTTTTAGTCTTCAAAGCCTTAGTGCCTTACAGGTTCTGGAGAGTCATGTATTGTCTGTTGCCTGAAATGATAAATGTTCATGCTTATACTCCTCATAATTAGCAAACACGCTAGGTAATTTTCCATAGTTATAAACTGTTACAGATTCAGTGATCTATCTAAGGTAACATGGAGCACAGGTATAACATACAAGGAACATATTTACTTTTTGGTTTTGTTTTTTTTTTTGAGGAGTAGTAATAAATAAAGGAGTGAAAATTTCAATAACTTTTAATGCTTCAGTATTTTGTATTCTGCAATAATATTTCAAATCTCTTAATTACTTTCATCAGGCGGGTATTTTGCACATTAGTAAAAGGGTTTTTTTTGTTTGTTTGTTTCAATATAAATCACATTTCTTATTCTTATAAAATATCTGGTATTTTCCTACTCTAGTATGTTAGACAAAAAGCTATTTTTGGTTTTCTGAAGCCAATTTGCCTGTTGCCAAAGCGAACAAGATAATCAATAAAATCAATCCAGAAGTCTCATAGGAGAATTTTGGAACTGAGCATCAAGCTTGTCACTGTAAAACTAGAGGTCAAGTTTTACCCTGAACTACAGGCAACCACATTTTCATCAGAGAGCTTACACTCATGCACTCAGCAGCAGCCACTGTAAGAACATTTGACTTTCTAAAGGTCACAGTTTAAATCCAGCAATGAATTTCAGATTTTGTGATACTTGATACTGCAGTGCCAGGAAGTTAAGCACCAAGATTCATCACCCTGACTTTCTAATTCCTTCTGCTGAAAGTAGATATAGAGGTTCAAGGTGGGTGTGATTCAGTAATTTAATGATTTAGGTAAGTGGTCCCTACTTCTAACACAGCTGCTCATCTTCTGACTCAAGCAAAGATGAAGTGAAAGAGGAAGAGTGTGAGCAACATTCATGTTGCCCTGGAAAATACAATACAATCAGCTCTACTGAACAGATACCATGTTTAGTGGCTTTCCTGAAGGAGGGAGGGAAGAAGAAGAAGAAGAAGAAGAAGAAGAAGAAGAAGAAGACCAGAGACAGCACCCAAGGGAATGGTCTGAAATTGGTGGGGGAGCCTGGTGGGGGCAGGGGTGGTGTTAGGCTGGACATCAGGAAAAGGTTTTTAACCCAGTGTGGCTGGGCACTGGAACAGGCTCTCCAGGGTGGTGGCCCCAGCACCAGCCTGACAGAGACAAGAAGTACGACTTTGAGGAACGACTGAGGGAGCTGGGATTGTTTAGCCTGGAGAAAAGGAGACTCAGAGGTGACCTTATCACTCTCTTCAGATTCCTGAAGGGTGGCTGTGGTGAGCTGGGGGTCGGTCTCTTTCTCCGGGCAACAACAGATAGAACAAGAGGACACAGTCCCAAGCTGTGCCAAGGGAGATACAGGATAGACTTAAGGAGGAAGTTTTTCACAGAAAGAGTGGTCAAATACTGGAATCATCTGCCCAGGGAAGTGGTGGAGTCACCATCCCTGGATGTGTTTAAAAAAAGACTGGATGTGGCACTTGGTGCCATGACCTACTTGAGGTGTTAGAACATGGGTTGGACTCGATGATCTTAAAGGTCCCTTCCAACCTAGAAATTCTGTGATTCTGTATTTGAACAATGCTCTCAGGCACATGGTCCTGACTCTTGGGGATGGTCCTGTGCAGGGCAAGGAGTTGGACTTGATGATCCTTGTGGGTCCCTTCCAACTCAGGGTATTCTATAGGTCTATGATTATTCTATTGTATTATTTCTTTTTTTTTTTTTGGGGGGGGGTGGGGGTGGGAAGCGTTGGCAATAATATTGTATTTTTGGAAGACGGAACAAAGGGAAGAAATCTGGAAAAGTTTAATATAATTTGACAAATTTAATCATTTCAATCATTCTCCTGAATTCAGGGGAATAAATTCCTTTTCACATAACTTATTCTGCTGGGAGATGAAAACTTTTTTGTGTGACCTGTAAATGTTATCACAAACAGTAACAGTATTTGACAAATGGTTTAATCACTACAGTGTAGATCAACACATTTTTCTTTGCTGTAATAAAGTGTCTCTTCTTAGAAAGCATATGGATTTATATTTTTCCAAATTTATATAAAGTCTCATATACGTGCTAACCTTGTTTTACTCTAAAAGTGCTGAAATGTTTCACAAGACAAAAGTCTGTACTTTCCTAACAGGTCACACGTTATTTTCAAGGGTTTAGTCATTTACAGTTTCTTGTGTCTTTTGGGACAGCTGTCATGTTTAAACAAAGGCTTAGCCTCCCTTCCATCAAAAAAATACACAAGAGAATCAATATCAAAAGCTAGTCTATTACAAAAATTCTTATATGAAACCTAATAACAGATTTTCTCAGGTAACAATTGGTACAGCAACTGTATACATATATCAAAGAGCGCCCGCGCCAAATTATGAACATTCCTGCTGCATCATAATGTATGTTACATGGAAAACGAAAACACTTATTCTGGAAAAGGCAATTTCAATAATTAACACATGAATGCTGCTACGACTTCTCACATTTGTTGTTTCAATCCTCAGGGGATTCATCAAAAGATAATGAAACTGCCAATACACCATTATTGCAACTGAGCACTGATGCAGCCTTCTGTGTGAGGTTGCTCAAGCCCTCTGATCATCTTCATGGCCCTCCTCTGGACCTGCTCTGGCATGTCCACATCCTTCTTTTGTTGGAGGCCCCAGATGTGGATACAGTTTTCCAAGTGGGATCTCATATATGGGCAGAGTTAGAAGAGAGAAATCACCTCCCTTGATCTGCTGGTCCTGCTGCTTTTGATGCAGCCCAGGATATGGTTTGTTTTCTGGGCTTCAATGAATTTTCAGAAATTAAGTTAAATTAAATTAAATTATTTCATAGAATGACTCAGTGATTTGGCTCAGAAGAGATCTTTAAGATCATCTTGTTTCAACCCCCCTGCAGTGGGCAGGGATACCATCCTTCAGACCATCCTACAGGTGTCTCAAAGCCCTATCCAACCTGTTCATTGTTATTGTCAATAATCTGAAAGCAACATGCTATTAACTAGTTTTAGTTGGTTTTGGTTTTGGTTTTTTTTTTTGTTTTTTTTGGTTTTTTTTTTTGTTTTGTTTTGTTTTGTTTTGTTCCAGAACTATTGAATTAAAATATATCTATTCTTTTTGTCATCAAACTTTCTAGCAAAACTGACAACAACATTCTTGCCTTGTTTTGCTAATGAAGTTATAATTATCAGATATAACTTTATGGACTGAATTTCTTGAGCTCCATCCATTAGTACTTCCTCTTTTGTTTCTTTTTATTACTTGACTCAGACTAGTATATCTGATACACCAGCATATCCAAGGTTACCTGCTCTGAAGCTGCCTTACTTCAATGTTAAACTTTCTTTCTGTTATGTAGTCACATTGAGGGATAGTGAAAACTACAGCTGCATTTCTTCAAGAATACAGTGTAAGTGACATCTCTTTGTAAGTCACACGTTTCATTTCAAGCAATTTCCTCATATTTCAAAGTCCTCTGCAGTTAATGCATACAGGGACTTCCCCCATGTATTTGTGTTTACTCATGAAATAAGTAGGATTTCTCTTAAAACCCAATGTAACCTGTGCAAATTCCATCTGAGTCAGTTTAATTTTGTCATTCCTTGAATGGTATCTTTTGCACTGAAAAATAATCATATTAATAAATAATAATGAATATATTTTACCCAATTTATTTCATAAAACACATCGATGCAGTGTTTTAATAAATGACTAAAAGTTATATTAATATGGCTAGCATATATATGAAGATTGATTCTTTCTTACCAAAACCAAAACATTTAAACTCTTAGAAAAGCGCACACATATGTAAAGATACATACGCACAGAGAGTACAGGACTATATCAAAAGAGCATAAATAACATATTTTATCTTTTGTCTGCAAAGTAAAATGATACAAAAGGGAATTTATAAACATAATAGAAATTGATTTTACATAGCTGCTTCTGGAACAAATTTAAGCATATTTTTCATAGTCTTCCAGTTTGTTAAGAAACTAAAAGTCATATAAATTTATTAAAAAATTATAGTAGAGAGTTTGTTTAGTAGCATTAAACAAGAACTAAAAATATCTTTGAATAGCAGAAGAAATCACAGATTTATGTATATTTCACTTAATCATCCATAGAGGTTGTAACATTTTCAGGGCAAATATTTTAGAACTATTAAATGACCTTCACTTGTCTTGAGGTTTTAAACTCACACCATGGCAAGACATTTGCCTTGGTACAATTACATTATGAACTATATCTGGATTATATTCACTTTCTTTACTTTTCATTATTCTCTTGCACAGAACCTCTAGCTTTCATTATGTGGATTCCAGATAAATCCAAGGTCAAATTTACATTACAAGAGCTTTACTGAAAGGTTATGTAGCTATGTAATATTTTGCCACCTCTTTTTTGAATCTGTTTGAAATCCAAGAGGAATCATGGAGTATGGCAAAGAGGTGAGATGTATTTCAGGCATTTGTTTTCAAATATGAATGTAAATAGAACAGAATAAAATAGAATGTAAATGTGTATAGAATTTCAAAAGAAATATATCCACATGGAAGGCAGGATATCTAAAAAGTTTATTACTTAATCTCTTAATCTTGAAAAGATTTTAAGCAACATAATATATGACCTGCAAAACCTTTTCAAAATTCAGCAATCCAAGCATTTGGGTTTATAAAATTAGCTCAACACAGAAGGCTATTTTTAGGGCTCTATTCTTCCAAATTTTCCTTTTGCTATCAAATGTCCTGACACTGATTGGGAAATCCATTAATCTAATTCTTACATTGGGAACTATTAAGTGATGCAGATATTTGTAGTTACTTTCATGTTTGAAAACTAGAATCCTCCCACAAACACCCCTCAGGAATTCAGATATAATGTCTTTGAATGCCTACACATCACTGAAAAGAAACTGAATAGTTAAGAAAATAAATTACAACAAATCAATTATTGGATAAATGCTGGTTTATTGATATTCCTTCACAACCAGATTGGTGATTAGTCTTCTTCTACTTAGATCTTACTTCAGAACTATTAGTTCAATATTTAGAAACAATCATATGAGAAATAAACAGAAAAGAAACAGCAGCTTTTGACAACATCCTCCTATGTAAATGTGGTGGAATGCTGACTACACTTAAAAAAACTGATAAAGACTGGCATAGAACATCAGAAGAAAGGTTCAAAGTGTTTGACTTTTAGAATTAATTTTCAGTCCTTTGACTTTAAATCAGGTTAAACACATTGATCTTACAGTTTTTATTTAAAATATTCATATTAATTTTATATTTCTCCTTCATTTTAATATCTGTCATCTGTTGAAGACTGAATGTGAAAAGAACAGTGGTATGCCATCTCTTTTTACTACAAAGTGAAAAACTAATGCAACTGACAATGGTGCTAAATACTAACTTGCAAACTTACTATCAGGGATTTCTGGCAATGCTTGACTGAGCAGTGACTTTACAATTTATTATTAACAAATTTTATGCACACTAGGGATGAGCTTTCATTATCAAAGTAATTTTTTTGGTGCTAACAGCAGTCAGAAAGACAAGGTTGCATGCCAACCAGACTGCTGTGTGACCTCTTGCAAGTCAAGTCACTTCTTCATAACACATATCATTAGGAAAATAGGGGTAATAATAACTCTCTTCCTTTCACAACTGCTGCAAATTGTATTGGATTCTTATTTGGTGTCTTCACTGCTGCAAAATTAATTTTCCTTTTCCTTTTCCACACTATCCCTGTTATAAATTGTCATAAGGACCCCTAATAAGATTTATTAATACATAAGTAGTAGGCATGTTTTCTTCAGTGTATTAATATAAAGCTTAAATGAGGTGCAAGAGACATTTTAGAATCAACAAAAATATATGAATTCCAAGAATATCATAAAGCATTGACTGACTGACCTTGCTCGCATAAATTTTCCCTCATGTAGTCCTTGGATGAGCCTTACTGAGGCTTTCTTGAGTGAGGGAAAAAAAAAATATTACAAAAGAAATGCCCTGACATTGGGAATCTTTTTTCAGTGAAAGACTGCAAATGTTTTTTGATAAGAGATAGATAAGACAAATGATGTTTTATACACCTAGCTTGTGAGAGAGAAGGAAAAATGGCTCAAAAGAATGAAATAGTATGGGGAAAGACAGTAGTACAGATGTATTACAATAAACTGAAGTAAAAATTGCAAGGAATAAAGAAGAAACTGTGAAAAGAGCAGACAATAATGGCATGATTAAAAACCTAACATAGTGGGGCCTGTACAATTTAAAGAAAACATTCTAATTGTAGAATTATTGCAGGAAAGGCAGTCAAAATGGTATGCACTAGGAACATTCAGAAAGCAGGAGTGAAGCAACTCTACAAACAGAGATTGGAATATGTCTAGAAAGGAAGATATACATATTATACACATTCAGAAATCATAGCTGAGACCAGACAGAATCACTTAAAGTTATGTGGTGTAAGAAAATAAAAAAATCTACCTATAATTTTCCCTTCTGTTTTTGAACATTTGTTTTCTTTTCTCAGTCTTTTACAGCAAATAACTTATTTTTTTTTAAAGCAGACTGCAAGTGAAAAATGATGATACAGATTTAGAAAATGGCTAAATGCTGTGAGACCTGCAAAAAAATGAAAGCAAAAACAGAAATAAATTAAAATAGCGTCTGTGGTGTGTCGTGTCCCCCCACCACCTATCTATTTTCTTTGAGCAGGAGTCTGAGTTCTGCTCTCCCACTCTACAAAACTACAAGGTATTCAGCACCTACACCATACATCCAACTTTTATACACATTCTACTTTTCTTAACTCCTTTCTTGTGTTGGATAAAATTCCTGAAGCAGAAAAGAAAATACTAAGGAAGTTTGTAAGGAAGAATGTGACTTGCATTGTGGACGTCCCATCCTCTGTCACTCGGCCCAAACACCTACCAGCTATAACACTGAACATGGGACCTAAAAATGTGAGCTGGGAGACAAGCGATTGTCCTGGGAGTCAAGTATAGCACCTAGGTCATAGGTCGAGTATTTTTGTGTTAGAGATTAAGAAAAAATACGGAAAATAAGCTTGAAAAGCAATTGCATGCATTATTTAACAAGGAAGGCTTTAAAAATTTAATAAAAGCAAGAGTCTCCACCCATAATGTAACATATTTAATGGAAGGGGAATGGGGAAGGAGAAAAGGAAAGGAAAGGAAAGGAAGAAAGGAAAGGAAAGGCTCAATGAATTAAAGGTTTCTGAAACCACTCACTGGAGAAATATAATTTTATGTGGTTAACTGAAACTCATTTTGTAGGAAGAGATGAAAATAGATACAAAGTTTTACAAACAAGTTTCAGTAATAATAGAAAAAAAATTACCACTGGACACAAAAATAAAGGGCTATTCTTTTACTGGTAAATTGCACCACCATGATTTTTTTTCAGAGGTTATAGTGGCAAGTTGCTACTGGCTGCTGTACAAATATTTTTTCAATCAATATAGCAGGTTGAAATAAGTACAGAGAATTAGAAAAGGGCATCCGTACCTCATTGTGATGTTTATGGTATTTGTGCAGTGCTTGCTGCTTTTTTAACAGAGGTTAATGAAAGCTGTGCAGATAACTCAAATGGAATGCATTTCTCAGTCTATTTCCAGGAGAATCTCGCTGTTTATACTATGGAATATTTTTGATTGCTATGCATTGTTATTATTAGATTACATTCACTTCATTGTATTTTATTTACAGGTTTTCTACTCATATCAGAAATTGAAGCACAGAAGAGTTTATCTCAGGACTTAATTCAAATCTATTCTGACTCCCTTCTGTTTTCAACAGAGTTTAGATGATGAGCTAAAATCTGTTGGCATCAAGCAAATTAATCCCTTAAAGTTCCCTGTAACAGTATGAAATGTTATAACTCTTGCAGTCAGGCAACCAGCCCCCCTGCCCCAAGAACACTGAAGTTGTTGGAGTCCTTTCTAGGGCCTTAAATAGACAAAGAAGCATCATTTTCCAGGTATTCAGTAAGTATTTCCAGCAGAATGAGGACAAAAGAAGATTTGTGCCTGTCCCACAGAATGGAACTCAGATCAAGAAACAGGAAAGACCTAATGTGTAGTCAAAATCAGAATCCATTTGTTTTCTGTGAAAGACAATGAGCTTAAGAAGAAATAGGGGGAATTACATTTTTACTGTTTCTTCTTGTTTCAACACCTGTGGTCTGAGCCTATATATTAGGAATGTGTCTCTAATAGGTTTCCTGTGTAGCAGATTTATGTGCATATTTGACGTTTCTCATAAAGTAATAAAAAATCCTCTAGACAACCTCCATTGAAATAAAAAGATAAATAAATTATTCCTGTCTTTATTATATTACTTAGACAATATGAAAAAAATAGTAAATAAACTCCTCAGGTGAATAATTTTTGCCTTCACTGTAGGTTCTGATAAATATTGCATTAAAATATTACAATAGACCTAAAATGAGTATCCTAATCATGGAACCTTAATGGTTTCAGTTCATGCTATGTTAGACCTCCCTACTGTAATGAACAACTCTTATGCTGAAATAATGATCAGCTACATTAAAATAGTGTTAAATAAGTCCCTATTCTAATTATGTTGTTGCAGATGCAAAGGGAACATGTGGGATCTAAGTCTCAAAAAAAGATCTTCATAAATATAATTTATTGACTCATGACTTCACTTTATTGATTTATAGTGTAGCATTAAATCAACTCTTTTAACCTGATTAGTCCCTTTCCTCTCAGAGGAGTCTATCTCTTGGTGGACTATATACTAAAATCTACTCAATATCTAGGTGTATGTCTACCATTAAAAAAAAAAAAAAAAAAAAAAGGAAACAAAATTATATCCCTTATAGCTTTCATTTTTGTTATCACTTGCAAATTTTTTTGGCTTGCTACTGAAAATCAACTAAAATGTGGAATGGATTTAAACACTGTAAATAAAATGTCCCTCATTGCAAAAGTTTTTGTGTTCAAACTGAAACATTTCCCAGAGGCAAGAAGTCTCTATGAAAGTAATTGTTGTTGACCCATTTCCTGAACCAAGCTTTAGTGACCATCTAGCAAGCAAACCCAGCTGATCAGCTCTTCACTATATATATTTCCTTTCTATATAAACCTATCTGAACATGCAAAATTGTCTTTCCCTACCTGCCTCTGAACTTTTTAAGTTCCTCTTCTTAGAAATTCTCTTCTGTTTGCACAGATTATATTGTCTCAAAGCAGGAGTAGTGTCTATCGCAATAACGTTCTGTAAAATGTGAGAAAAAAACATTTTTTGCTGCCTACTTTCAAGAAGGTGCAGCACAATGTGACAGCCATGAAAAAGCTTGTAACATGATTGCAATTAAGCCCCAGATGGCCTTTCCAAGTAAACTGTTCTTTCTCAGGTGCAAAAATCCCTCTCTCACTGAAACTCTACCTGCATGAGAATTACTACATAACTGGTTATCAGTGACCCAATTATCACTCTCTGGGCTAATACAGACTTTTCAAATGGAAGGCTGAAGTAATTTTTGTGTTTTTCAGATATATCTTTCCCTACCCAGTCCCAGCTCCAGATTTAAAATAAGAATATATTGGGATTTCAAAGAAACTGAACTACTCTTTCAAAGTACTGCATTGCCAGAACAGATTTCAAGACCTTAAAGATACAGATCCTAAAACAATATACTATGTTAGCTACTGTATACAGAAGGCAGTGCAGCTAAGTTTGGAATATAACAGAAACTAAACAATTCATAAGTGCTAAGCTCTCTTGGTTTCAAATGAAAACAGAATTTGTGGCTGCTGTTTACTCAAGATTTTGCTTTCTTATAGTAAGCCTCAGGGAAAGAAAAAAACCCATCTCATCCTTGCCAAACCTTTTACATCTAGGAGTGTATATGGAAATGTGAAGAGATTTCTACAAAACAAGAAAAACGGTCTTGGAGTTCTCTGGTTTTAACTCTTATCTGGAGGTCTTCCTTGAGTGACAAGAGCAATGCATTAATAAGGAGGAAATGAAAATGAAAAAACTGAGGAAGTGAAATGCTTGTTTTCTTTCGCTAAGAGGATTGTCTATTAATAAGAGACAATTAGTAAATGAATGCTTACTACCTCCTTTCACAATCAGCAGCAAACGTAAAAAACGGAGAAACATTGACGCTAATAATAGAATTAGATGCATAAATAACTGCATCATTCTGGATTAAATCACAGAAGCAAGCAAGAAAGACATAACTTGTTCCAAGGCAAGTTTGTGCAGTGAGATTACTAAGTGCAAAGACAGTGTAGAAGTTCCCTTTAGTGATTTCCTTTAGCCGATTTTATATCAAGTGTAACTGTACAAAGTGCAGACCTATATGCCTGAGTTAGTCATCCTAAACTTCATTTCGCGTTAACAGAGAAAAGGTATGCACTTCCTAAATAAAATAATTTTCATCAAAATGGGCATCTGAAGTAGATAAAACATATCCATAAGTGACTCTGTCTCTACTGAGCAACTACAAAAGGACCATATAGTGACTTGTTAGATAGAAATTTTTGCAGTGTTAAAGTTTAAAAGTAGGTGGTAAGAATTCCTTCTCTAGGGTCTGGGTAAGTGATAGCCAGGTTTCAAAAGATATGAGAAATATACCAATTTCCCATTATAAGTATCATATAAATCTTTGTAGCTATCAAGTGCATATTAAAAGTATGTGCAGGCTACCCCAGAAACCATGACACCACAATAAAGATGGCACAAAACCAGTTATTGAGATGATAAGAAATGACAGATTTGAAGTTGTTGCAGTAACTTTATTCTGCAACTTTATTGTGTACATAGACATTCAACACTTGTTTATAACTCTTTTTTTTTTCAGAGACTTCATGCTTCACATAGAGTACAGAATGGATCTTGCAATCAGTACCAGGGTTATTTACTGCAGAGGAAAATACAGAAATAATCTCAATGTAAATGTTATCCACGTTTTTTACCAAATTTTGTATCGAAAGGCGTGGAAAATCAAGTGAGTTCCAAAAACTCTTCTAATATGGTTTTAAGTGAAAATAAAACTGTTTTTTTCTGTAAGTAAAAAAAACTGAGAAATCAGTTGCAAAATTTTGTTCCAAATGTTTTTATTTTCACAAAATTATAATGTATGAAAAACTGGTCCTGAAATTGGAGCAACAGACTCCATTTAACTAAGCTGGTCTCCTCTTCT
The DNA here is from genome assembly GCF_017590135.1 of Pyrgilauda ruficollis. NCBI lineage: Eukaryota > Metazoa > Chordata > Aves > Passeriformes > Passeridae > Pyrgilauda > Pyrgilauda ruficollis. Next base: position 2,764,373 of record NW_024530155.1, read on the forward strand.
AGCAAGCCAAATTGAATGGCACTCAAAAAATGGGGAACAGGTAGCAACAGGCAAAAATATAGATCAAGCAGCAGCAGCAGCTAGTCACTATGCCCAAAGCTACAATTCTCACTACAGCTGCAATATCTCTCCAAATAATTATCTTAATAAAATCCCACCTCCTAGGACCACCAGAAGTTTCCTCTTATTCATTATCCAATAAAATGGATCTTATGAAGCATTACTTTAATATCAAGTTTAAGGTTTCTTACAGAGTAATCCAGTGAAAAACAATCAAATGTACTCTCTCTAGGAATCTTGAGGCTTACTTGAAGGATCAGTGTAATTAGCTTCTACTGCTGAAAAAATTCTGGATGATCTGTCAGGTTCTGCCTCATACATCTTAATAATACTCATTTGACCAGAAAAATATTTCAGCTCTGATGCTAGTATATATTTCCTCCAGTCTTCAAGGAAGATCTGTTTCAAACAGATGATGTGATAAAATCCCTGCCATCATCATGGCTGCAAGAAGCAAATGATGATGATGCACCTCCAAATAGGAGACATATTCTGCAAATCAATACAGTGATGTAGTTATAATATATGTCAAAACAGGAAATTGCCAAACAGAGGCAGAAGAGCCAAACAGGAGAGAATTACTTCAGAATCAGGTCTGTGAAGAACCACAAAACATAAAATATAAATTATCCTCTTTGCTGAAACTGTTCTGCTTATGTGTGCATATCTTTCAAAGAAAAGAAATAACTATTTAGTACTCTGAGGACTCTCAGTGCTTCAGCAATTATAAAATCCTAGAGAAGAACAGGAAAAAAACACACTGTCCATAAACTTAAGTCAAGGAATTAAACAATGCCAATCATTTTCCCTGAAATCACTAGAAATATTCCTTGTATAAAAAGCAAAATAAACAAATTTTTTTTTTCTAATATCTTGACAGAGCTCAGGAAGAAAAACAGCTCTGAAAATAAACAGTGCATCTGGAGGGTCATCGCCTCTGGCATGATTTCTCTGTTTTGTTTCCACACAGTTGTAAATTAATATTAATTCTTCATGACTTATTACAGTTGTCTTTTTCTCTGAAACTATTGACTTGTTTTTTTCTTCAAACTGCATTTTCTCAAATGCAGTTTTCTTCAAAGGCATTGCTTTGTACCCTTTTACAAATGTGCCTTCACAACAGCCTTAGGCTAGGATGACACATAAGGATCAAACTGGAGACCTCCTGTGTTAAAACCTTGAAGTGAAAATCCATGACTTTGCAGTTGAGGAATTTAAGAACCCATTCTCTGTGGATCAGTGGAGAGGGGATCCGATAATACCTATTTTCTACTGTTGTTTTTATAACTCGAAAGTATTTTCTATAAAGTTTCTAGGAGATGCATTTTCTTGAACAGTTTATGAATAATGATAGAAATTTCTAAGGTCCTGTCAGTCTAAAAAAATCTCCCATTAGGATACTACTCTCTTTCCCTGACAGCAATGTTGAGGTCTCAAACTAAACGTAAATTATTCATCTAAAAATGTATTAGAACACTGTTAAACTTTTGCTATTACAGGAAGGATAGTGTACATTCCAGATAAAAGCTACTTTTCTAGAATGTGAGATCTAGTTTGTCTGCAGTAATTGCTTTTAAACACATTGAATACATATATTAAAGGTTAAAGAGGATCCTTCCACCACTGCAACTTATTTGGCTTGTATCATGATATGAAACTCTGTATGTTCTTCTGGCCTCCCTCACTTTCCCAAGTGCCATTACAAAGTAGATATGACGCTTTGGAAATTGAGGGTCAGGCAAATGGCAGTGGAGATGCAAGTTTATCTGGGGTAGTTACCAGAACAAGTCAGTCAACCAAATGGATCACAAGTGTTAAGAAATAAGAGATAATTGTAGTAGGAAACTCCATTATGAGGGGAACTGAGGGTTCTGTATGCCAACTGGACCTGTCCCACACTGATATCTTCTGCTTCCCTGGGGCCCAGGTAGGAGACTGCCCAGACAAATTCAGCCCTCTGATTATTATTTACTGCTGGTTGTCTAGGTTGACTACAAGGAGGTTGATGAGACAAGTCCTAGGGGAAGCAAAAAGGACTTCAGGGCACTGGAGAAACTGGGTCAAGGGTCAGAAGCATAGGTGATGTTTTCCTCAATTCCTTTGGTAGCAGGGAAGAATGTCAAAAGGTCACAAGAGAACTCATGTAATCAATATGCTGCTTAAAGACACAATGACTAAAGATGTCATTAGTCACAATGACTAAAGACAGATGCTGTTGGTGGGATTTTGGATTTTTTGATCATGTGGTGGATTATGTGGCTTCAGTCTGCTGGAGATAGATGGGGTTCACCTGTTCAAAAGGAGGATTCTAGCCCGTAAGTGAACACAGAGTACAAGAGAATTACCAAGGAATCAGGCCCAGCCAGCACAAGTTTAGGAAAGGTAGGTCCTGCCTGACCTCCTTTTTTGACCAGGTGACATGCCATGTGGACGAGGAAAAGACTGTGGGTATAGCCTACCTAGACTTCAGAAAAGCCTTTGATACTTTCACTACATTGTCCTGGAGAAGCTGGCAGATCCTGCTTTGATGTGTGCACTCTTTGCTGGGTTAAAAACTGGCTAGATGGTTGTGCCCAGAAAGTTGCTGGTGCCACATCCCGTTGCTGGACAGTAGCGAGTGTTGTTCCTCAGAGCTCAGTATCAGGTCCAGTCCTGTTTAACATCTTTATTGATGATCTGAACAAGGGGGTTGGGTACAATCTCTGTAAGTTTGCAAATGACACTAAGTTGGGTGTGACTGTTGATCTGCTGGAGGGCAGGAAGGATCTGCAGAGGGGCAGGATGGATCAATGGACCAAGACCAACAGTCCAAGGTTCAACAAGGCCAGGGTACTACACATTGACCACAACAATTTCATGCAGCACAAGATGGAGCAGAATGGCTAGAAGGTGGTCCAGCAGAAAAAGACCTGGTGTTCTGGTTGACAGTTGGCTGAAGAGGAGCCAGCTGTGCTCAGGTGGCCAAGAAGATCAATGGCATCCTGGCCTGTATCAGATATAGTGTGGCCAGCAGGACCAGGGCACTGATTGTCCCTCTGTACTCTGCACTGGTGAGGCCACAGCTCAAGTCCTGTGCTCGGTTCTGGGCCCCTCCCTGCAATAAAAGACACTGAGCTGCTGAAGCATGTTCAAAGGGACACAAAGCTAGCAGAGGGTCTAGTGAGTCCTGTGAGGAGCAGCTGAGGGAGCTTAGGTTGTTTAGCTTGGAGAAAAGGAGACTCAGAGACCTTACCACTCTCTACAGTTACCTGAAAGGAGCTGCAGCCAGGTAGGGGCCAGCCTTTTCTGTCAGGCAACAACTGGCAGAATGAGAGATCATTACCACAAGCTGCACCAGAGGAAATTAGAAGGAATTTCTTCAAGGAAAATATTGTTAAACATTAGAATGGACTTTCCAGGGAAGTAATGGGTCATCATTCTTAATAAAACTAATTTTTAATGAGTATTTATATAATGAGTATATATTTATATTGACAAGTAATTAATACTACTCCTAAACACCTTTAAGGTGGTGTTTAAGAAACTACTGGATGTGACACTTCTGGGTCTGGTTTCGTTGTCAAGGTAGTGATTGGTCAAAGGGTGGACTTGAGGATCTTAGAGATCTTTTGCAACCAAAGTGATTCTGTGCTTGTATAATATGAAATCACAAAAATTTTTGACTTTGCTTTGCGACAGTAATGGATGTCTGATGACACAAATCTTGTTTTGTTGGAAGAATGTTTAAGGCACAACTCTATAGAATTGTCAGGGTTGGAAAATACTTACTAAGCATTCACATGCAACCATCAAATACATACCAACCTTACCTGCAGACACAGGTCTCTTCTGAACTAGGTCTGGATACTTCCTCAAAGTGGTGACACACAGTAGCTAATGCCATGATATCAAGAGTAGTTAAACAATGCAAATGATCACTAGTTCAATGCTGAACTTGCCTACTGCCTCAGTTTACTCTTTTGTTTTATTGGTTTTTTTTTTTGTTTTTCTTTTCCTTATTCTCTCTCTTAAACATGGAACCACAGTACAGCATGGCTGGGATAGCAACATGTAGATATAGTTGTCTGATCCCAGGAGCTGCATGGCAGCCACACCCCATTGGCTTTAAACTGCATGGCCTGCCTTTCAGCCTGGCAAATTAGCCTGGGCATACAGCAAAAACTCAGCTGTGTCAGTACTCTTGAGTCTTGGCTTGGGGATATCTTTACAGTTCTTGCAAATGTTATGTAGTCATGCTTTCAAATTTTCTACCTTGGCAAAGAGCCAGGTGTGTATATTCTGGAGTGTAGTTGCTTAGATCGGTTTTCATGCCTGTGTTTTCTTCACTTTGGTTTCTCATTTAACAAAAATTTATTTTTATAGAAGTTATTCCCATCTCTATTGGGGGAAAAAGAACAATGCCTCATCCAGTCTTATTTCTATTTTACATGAAAGTATGACCTCATCTGTAATCATCTCATAACATAGCTTGCATACATTATATTATTCTTCTTTTGAGTTATATAAAAAGCACGAGATGCATTTTCAAAATGACTTGTTATAACTGTCACTTGTTTATGTAACTAATTGATCATTTATGTCTCTAGTGTCCTGCTGTACCATTCCAGCAATATTTTCAAGAAAAAACCCTCCACTGTGCTGATATGCCATACTCCAACACACATGGATATTTATTATACAATAAAAATTCCTTTGAAACAGAGACTTTCCAGTGCTGTTTCTGTGGCTGGAGGAAATCAAAGGGGAAAACTATACAGGATGAAGAATCAAAGACAACCGCTTTATGTAAGGTATAAAGGAAAAAAGTAACTTACAACAATTCGTCACAAACAACACTGTAAAGAATATAAATGTTGAAGGTTATTGTATGCTATCATGGCAGATAGGAGATCAAAGAGGTAGAAAAAAGTATATGTAGACAGACAATGTGCAAACACTGCAAACAGAAGGTAGTATAATTAAACCAATCTCTATCAGCCATTGGTCTATTCTAGCTGTCACGTTTTGACAATCTTTACACATATGCTTGCATAATCACATACATATACAGAATCCTTTAATCAGGTCTAACAAGAAGCAACATATACAGACTAAGCACCACTTGTAGTTGCTCTGGGAATAATTATGGTGATCTACCAGACCACTTAAGAGAGAATAGACAGCACCTGTGGAGTAAAGGGGTGACAGTGGAAGGAGGTGACCAGCAGTTAACCTCTGCAGAACAAACAGAGAGGAGTGCCCTTAACAATTCCCATTACCCTTACCACAGTGTAATGGAAAGGTCAGATGAGTCTTTTAAGGCATGCTGAATAAAAAATCTTCTTGTCTTCCTGCTACATCAGTGGTGTCATCAGAAATTTTATTGTTGCTTACAATCCTTGCTGCTCTTATATCATTAGGTTATAACAGAAGAAACACTACTACTTTTATCCATGTCTGTAAAGAAAGTTACCAATATATTTGACAGCAGTACCTTCAACACCTTCAGGAAAAGTAGCAGAAAAAGGCAATGGTGTTTGAAGCCAAACAAGTCAGAAAGACAAAAAAAAGATCTTTGGCCCTGCCAGCTCTTGGTCCTACCTCTCCTGTCAGAGAAAAGGCTGTACAGGCAGGTGTATGTTCCTGAAGCTCTTCCCTCTCTTTCACTATTATCCACTTTTTTCTCCTTGAGTAGCTCTCAGGCTCTCTGGCCCAGCAGCCCCCACCAGGGGAGGACTAGAAATTAACCTGCCTTTCTACAACCTTTGGCACTCTTGACTATTCAGATCCACATTTTATCCTTCTGCTGGAGAAAAGCCAGAGAAAAAGAAAAGCAAAACCACCCAGTGTGACTTCTTGTTCTAAGTAACTGATGCCTTTTGCAGACAAATTTAAGGTTAAGGAGAGAGAGGGAAAGACAGCTGGGAAGGACAGTGCATATGGGAAGGATTTAATAAAGACTCCTTCCTAAGAAAGCCCAAATTATTTTTCAAAAAACTCTATTTTCTGCTTCTATTGTGGCATAATGATATAGGTGCCTATTGCTTAATTCATTATTTTACTTTTTTATGAGGTAGATATTTAAAAAGAAAATTTTTCCTTCAAAACTGTAATTGTTTGTTAGACTATATAGTAAGTAAATAATTTACCTATACCTCGAAAAATAATAATACCTGGGAAATAATAAAAGTAATACCTGGGAAAATAATAAAAGCTTCTGAGATTTGGAAGCTGAATTAATCTCTGTCCCATTAGTGACTGTCCCACATGTTCACTGGATTGGGAGAGGATGAAGCTATACCATCTGTGGCTTATGCAGATAAACACAACTTTACAGCTAGACATTGCTTAAGTAGTTAAACAGAGTGCTATCAGCAACCCCACCCTCCCTGCTTATTTTCCTTAAAAAAAAAAAAATCCATGACTTGTTTGTGATTTTTACTAATTTACAAGTAAACTTATTCTGCTTCATTTAATGTAAGATATCTCTAAGAATGAGGAGGTTAAAAAATTTAGGCTACTGACTTTTTTTCAGTCCACTGTAATTGAGCGTTGAATTGTTTTGCCAGTGGGGGAATATGTAAAAGGTCAAAAAAGTAAGTGTATTGGCTAGAATTGTTTCCAGTATAGCATGCGTGGCAGACAGCAGCCCCTTGAAAATATAAAAATTAGTCTGGTGCTCATAATATAAGATGCATATTATTTCTCATTTTTAAAAATTTAACATATGCATTTATTCATATTTACAAACCAAGTACATTAAACAAATAGATCCTGGTACATAGGTAACTGAAGTTAAAATTTAAAGTTTTTCTTAAATGCAGAACCAAGATTTTTTTAATTGGATCTTAATATTGGGCTTCTAGGCTTCCATTAAGACTCTTAATTGGGGCACCTAATAAACATTTTAAAGACCCAAACATTGCCTACAACCCCAATGAATGAGAAATTCTGGCTTGTCAATGCTTTCAAAAATGTTTGTACATCTATTTTGTTGTTTACTTTCAAAGTGAGGTTTAAGTTGGGTACATATATTTGACAGAAGGGCTTAATCTACCTTGCCAGAATCATTAATGATTTTGTATAAATGTGTACTTTAATATTCATGTGAGAGAAAACACCACCATAAAATGAAAAAAAAGTAAATCTGATTATAGGAATAATAATTACTTAGAAGTAACATTATTAGAATGCAACACAGAATTCCAAATGATAAAATGAAAGAGTGAGTGGAAATTGCATGTATTCCATAGTTGATTTTGAGTAAATACCAACAAAATATGTGCAGAATACCATACTATCACCTCCTCTGCTTGGGACACATTTCTGATTTTAAAAAAGCAGCATAAATGGAGTTATAAGGTCACAGAATAGTTTGAGCTGGAAAGGACTTTAAAGATCATTTGTATCCCACCATGGGCAGAGATAGCACCAATTAGTTCAGGTTGCCCAGAGCCCCATCCAGCCTGACCTTGAACACTTCCAGGGATGGGGCATCCACAACTTCTCTGGGCAACTTGTTCCAGTGTCTCATCACCCTCATGGTAAAGAATTTCCTCCTAACATCTAATATACATCTCTTTTAGCTAGTTCTATTACTGTCTGTCCATATGAAAAGTCACTCTCCATCTTTTCTACAAGCTCCCTTTAAGTACTAGAAGGTTGCAAGTATGGTCCCTGGGCCAAGCAACCCCAGTTCTCTCAGCTTGTTTCCAGAGAGGAGCTGCTTCAGCCCTCAGATCAGCTTTCTGGCACTTCTCTGGACTTGCTCCAACAGATCCACATATTTCCTTTGCTGAAGACTCCAGAGCAGGATACAGCACATGCAGGTGGGGTCTCACAAGAGCAGAGTAGAGGGGCAGGATCACCTTCCTCGACCTGCTGGCCATGCCTTCAAACACATCCTATAGTTTTTATAAGAAGAATTTAGGGGAACTAATTTGTTGTGATAATTCCCCAGTGAACTAAATACATGAGTCACCAGCTGTATGTTTTCCAGGGGGAACTATCGCAGCTTAGATAAGCAGTACTGAGCTTGTCAGTACTTTAAGCCTTTTATCTCAGAAACTTTCAAGGTTAGAAATAGGTGTGTCTTTCACAAACATGAAAAAATGTGCTGCATTAGACTGCAGTAACTTTTATGGTCATTTTATTACCATACTTTCATATTTCATTTTGGGAGATGTAGGGGAAAGAATTGTTTAAACTGGGAAATATTGGTTTAGGGACAAGGACTGAAACTGCCTGGGCAGAATTTAGCATAGCTGTCACACCTGAATCAGAAGATTTCATTTATACTCAATAGAGAGAGTCTCTCAAGGTACACACCAGCTCACTGGTTTTAAATACATTCTTCAGGATATGAATCTTAGCAGGTATAGCAAAAATAGAAAAATGGTTGAAATGGTAGCAAACCTACAGGGAGAAAAAGTGACTTGATTGCAACTACATAAACAACTCAGAAAAAATATTATGAACTTTAAATTTTCCTGCTGATTCCCTTTTTAACTTCCACAGGTCTCACTACTGTAACAGAAATCCAAGAAATCCCTGCCTTTGTCCCTGCAGTTTAAAACACAAAACATTAAAATAGGTATTTAAGGAATCCTGGTCTATATGCACACTGAGTTATATGCCAAGATTTGAGACTTTTCAGCAGTAGCAAAATTTTTTATACACTTGTACATTTGTAACTGACAAAAAAAAAAAAAAAAAAAGAAAAAAAAAAAAAAAAGAAAAAGAGTTTCTGCTTCTACCAAACCAAAATAGTTATTTCTTTCTTTTCATTTAATGAGAGAAGATTGTGATATACATAAGTAAGCTTAAGCTTACTTACTTAATGTGGAATTCTTGCCAAGGATTTGAACATAATTTTTACAATTCTTGTTGTTTCTTGATTTGTTCTATTAAAAGAAACCCAAACACAAGATTTGAGTTTCTTGGTGTTTCTTCTGTACCGAGTTACCTTAGTTTGGAGGAAGGGCAGGTATTTTTGGAAAATCATACTTCTTCCTGTCACTACAGCTAATGAGGCACAAGAAACCATTGACCGTTGCTTGATCATGCATACAGAACAAGCAACTGTTAGGAAGCACATTCTTCTTCTGAGATGGAGCCATCTGCAGCCAATCCCAGCACGTTTTCCTATAGGGCTGAAAGTGCACAATAAGAATACAGATTGTTTCTACTTTCCACATCCTTTTAACAGACCTTAAGCCAGTACAATTGGGAAAATCAAGATAAACACAGATAGACGTCTAATTTTCCTAGGTGGTCTTTGCATGCATTGTGCCTACATTCTTTTGAACATCTTAGATATTGTTTAAAAACCCCACAATGCAGAAATTTAAACTGGAAGACTTTATCAAATCCTGTATATCAGGAAAAAGCAATCATGAGAGCAATCAAGATCCACATCTGCCAACAATTCATTTTAATTATTTGTGCGATAGATATTTCTAGACAAACAGACTCAGTCACTACCAGATGTAGCATGTCTGCATTAATAATCTTTGATAATTGGCTCTTCCTTTTGTCAATTACCACACATCCAAACTGAGTGTCTTTCCTTCTCTCTCTGTCTTTAGACTCACTAGAAGGATAGAGAATTATAAACTGAAAGATTGGGAAGGAAAGGAATGTCATTAAAATGTGATTGTAATCAAGATTAGATGTCAGTGTTTATCTTCTGTGAGAAAGCAGAAACAACCAGCCTGAGAACTTTCTTGTCTTTAAACAGCACTGTTGGCTGTTCCTCTAGAATATCTCTCGTTTTAATATGCTAGAAGCACCCCAATGTTTGTAATAACAAATTATAACCAAAACATGCAACTCTGTCGAATGTAGGAATTATGTGATTGAATAGCAGGGAGGTATTTTCTTAAAAAATGAGATGAGAAGAAAACCAGAGCAATTTATTTATGCTAACATTCAGTTTATTCAGGATAGTATTCGGCTATTATTTTCTCATATTGGGAATTAGCATGTAATACTGATTTATAAATCTGGCTTTAATTATACCATTCCAGCTAAAGAAATTGAATTTGCAAAGGCTAACTAGCACAAAGTCTCAATTATCAGCTGATTATAATCATTCGGCAGTGTGACAAGTGGGTTGTCAGAAGCCCAGTTCTTGTGAGGAAAATAAATGCAGCAAAAAATACCAAACATAAATTATTTCAGTCAGTAGAGGAAAAAATTGGATCTTTATTTTGGAAGTTCAATAAACTAAATGCAAAAGTTTTAAAATAAACAAAATTTATGAGGTAAGTTTATTTTTTAATAAAAGATGCACTTTTCAACATTGCTAACTATTTCTTTTCTCTAACTTAAATGGACAAAGACCAGTTTTATTTGGTAAATTAATAGTAAAACATTCAATTTTCATCACAACACAGGTATACTTACTATCAATTTAACTGCTATGTAAATATTGCCACCTGAGCAGACATGTCTTATTTTAGATAGGTGTTGTGATTACAGAGGTGTGTTGGAACAGAGATACTTTTGACTCCCAGATCTACTCATTTTTTGGACTAAAGTTCAACTATCTAACTTTAGACACTTAAATGAAATACCCCAGTTAGGAACACACAGTCTCTTCAGGATTCTTCCAATGGTCAGTGAAAGGTGATCTCACACCTTTGCAAGGTAAGTCAGGATTTTATTGGGTCAAATGGCCCACTAGAGGTACAAATTTTTGTCTTCATTGGTTAGGGGGATTTTGTTTTAATATGGCTCATGTAACTGTCTAACTCAAGCCCTTCTGTGTTCATATGGCCAAGCCATTCAGGTCTTCTTCTGCAGACAAAATCCAGGAGAAATGGTTTATACTCTGTCAGAAAGGCTAAACAATCCTGTACAATTTCTGAAGGGGATTAGTCAAGACTTGGGGTCCTGGTACTAAATGTGCAGAGAGTGAAACTGTTTGGGGCACCCCCTGGAAAGCAAGGCCCCAGCTTTTAACTAAACAATACAGAGAGCAAGATCAAGCACTGACAGGGAAGCTCCACCTCATCCCTTACACCTGTTTCCCCGACTATCATGTTGAATTATTAATAATAAACTATGGACCATTGCAAAACCAGTGAACTAACAAAGAAGTAATATAAAATTGTCTAAGAAAGAAGTAATATGAAATGGATGGGGACAAAGACCCTGCATACCAGAATTTTAAGAGCTTCTTTCAGGCTGAAATCCAGAGTTGTAAACTTTTTATTTGATTAAGGCCTTCTTTCAGCATTCTTTTTTCAGCTGTGGAAGAGATGTCCTATTTATGTGCACTCAGGTGTTCAGAGGGAACCTGTCTTCCTCTTTCTGATGAAATGTTAGCCATCACAACAATATTCTGTAATACCTGAATATTAGCCAAAATTTAAACACATATTTTTTGTAGGAATCAGAAATATTATTCCTTTTTTTTTTTTTTGTTGGTATTTTTTTGTGTGACCCTTTTTTGTATTAAACTGAATGTACTTTCAACAGGATTGTTGTACTAGTTTGAAAGCAAACCAGTAGGACATCCCAAGTCAGAAATACAATTTAATAGGAAAACTAAATTAAATTCTATAATACAGAAACACTCAGTGAGAATACAACCTGACACCCTGTTGGTCAGGGTGTTGATAGCAGTCTGATTAAATGGTGGATGCAGTCCTCTTTGAAGTGATAGATGTGATTCTGTTGAAGCAGTGATCCTGTAATACGGTGTGGTCTTTCTTTGAAGGCTCAGTGGTGGTTATGGAGCTCTTTTCCTCTGGGAAATCAGTGGATAAGGCAGAGTGTGGTCCAAATCTCAGATTATATCCAGGTAGGAATGTTGGGTTCCTCCCCCTGGGTGGAGCATCTCACAGTGGGATGATGTAATTTTATCAGTCATGCAGTGAGACTCAATGGCCCATTAACAGAAGATATCCCCTGCAGCTGCCAGGGATGAGTCAGGGAGATAAGGAACTCTTCCCCACCTGGTTTTAACAGCTTATGGAGATGGTGATAGAATACATTCTTTTGGGTACATCTTGCTTTGTAACCTAAGACAAAGGTTTTTATATCCATTAATGCAAAACTCATTTTATTATTTTGTCTAGGGTATTTTTTGGAGTTGTAGTTTTTTAATTTGGACCTCCCACAGTTGATGTGAGTACTGTGAATGTCTTCATGCATAAGTTAATGTGGTCTGACCATAACATTTACTATGTTAGCTGAGTTACATGTATTACTTGGCTTTAGTGCTGAGCAGCTCAGCTTCGTCAACATTTATAGATACATGTTTTGGAGCAGAAATAAGAAATAGTATATATACTAATATGCAGGTATTTTAACTAGCCAACTCATAATACTATTCATATTAGTAGTTATTAGGATGTCGATGGACCCTAGTAGGGATCATGTATGAGATACATTTCTTAAAGGTATATGGTTTAAGGTCAACAAATAGTTTTTTGTAGGTAAGTTTGTCTCTGTGCTTCTGTCAGGTCTTTACTACAAGTCTTATTAGTCATAGTGTTTACCTGGAAATACTAAGCTCCATACAGTGAAACTGCATCTACCTGTTACAACTTACATAGCTGGTGTTTTCAATAGAAAATTATATGAATCATCAGTATATTTGTCCTTACAATCTTTTGATAAAGTACTAGCTAGTATTATTTATTTTATTTATAGAAAATTAAGTCAGTAACGATGCTTCTCATTTGAGAAGTGAGAATATGCAGCAGTGTTTCCCAAAATCCTAGGCCTTGATTTGTCCAGGTCAGATGCAGATCGAGACCACCCAGCTCCAGGCCCTTTCACGTGGAAGTGTTTTTCACCTCCAGAAAATGGGCTTTGCAGGCAACAGAACATCCTACATGGAGCTGGAGTATGGCTGAGCTCAGAAGCACTGCTAATCTAATAACTGCCACTGGGACTGACATTTAACCAGTTTTTGTGGTAGAAATAAGGAATTACAACAGTTTCTCTTGAATCCTGGCTAATTCCACTGAATGATTTTTCTCTATCACTTTTTTTGAAAAATGTAATCACAATGTAATTGTTGCAAGAAATTAATTTTTTTTCTGGTAAAGAATGTAAATTCCCAAATGAATTATGAACAAGATATTTGTCAGAAACTTTTATAATACTTTAACTTAAATAATGAAAAAAGAAAGTCATACTAAATATTTTGGTAAAATGAAATATTTCTTTTATCCTTATAATGGAACTACTTTGAGATAAAGTTGTAGTTCATGGTGAATTACTGTCTATTCAATTAAAAAGATTTCCTAGATCAAGCAGTACAAGCAAGTTTATAATTTTGAAATGTCCTTACATGATGTACTTCTATTTTTCAGTATTCCATATGAAGAGTTTTCTAGTCTTCAGCTGTGTCTATGTATTTGTTAAAATTGCAAGCATACACAATATACCAAATATGACAATAGATTTTACTTTACAAAAGTCTCTGTCTAAACGAAAATAAATGGAACAGCTGAAAGCCGAGGAAACTCACACGTTAAGAGTTCTGGAGACACACAAATTGTGTAAGTTATGAAAAACTGTTTTCCATTCAGATCCAGCAAAAATTCAATAAGAGCACAGTAAACAAATCACTGAATGATAACCACTTTGTCTCTTGTTGATCAGTGATATCCTCTGTGTTTCACAGTCCTGATGGCATTAGAAAAGATAGTTTGCAAAAGAAATCCAACAAACCAACAAGAAAAAACAAAACTGGTTGCAATAATACTTTTTCAAGTGTAAATCTCATCTACTGTGTCTTTTGATTGTTTATTCGGTTAGTATCACCTAGCACCATAGCATATCCTCTCTACTCCATATTTAATTTGCTAAAAATAACAACATTAAACTTCTTTTGTCTTAGCACAAAGTTTTCTTTTTTTGTATTTATTTAGTCAGAAATTACTTCCAGGTTCTGGATGTGGCAAAATAGCCTTTTTACACTCTCATATAATAAAATTTGAATGAACTGTTTAAACACTTGGTATAATATTGTTAGTAAAACTTATTTAGTGTGAATCAGATTAGCTATTTTACTGCCATATAAGCAAAAAAACCAAACAAACAAAGATAAATTATCAATTGCTGACATTCTTCACAACGCACTGTACCTCTCTTTTAATCTGAATTTACTCAGTTTGTCCATCCCAGATGTTAATTATTGAATTGACTTACAACTTTGTCCTTCAGACTTAGGAGTCCCTTATCAGAGTGGGCTCCGTGTTTACAGTGTTACTGACTCTAATGAGCACATCTTCTTCCTTAATGAAGGAAATGAGCTGAACTCCATGTTGATCATATTACAGATAAGCAGATTTAGTAACCCTTTTTTTTTGTTCTAGTTACTCAGATATTTTTGGTAGCTTAGCCCAAAACCATCTAATTTATAAGACAGTCATTTCATAAGCTGACACAGATTGTATTTGATTTAGTGCTTATCTTTCATTTTGAATAGCAGTGAGCAAATCTATGTCATTGATGAAAAAGAAAGCCTTCAGGTCAAATTCATTTTTGCTGCATATAGTAGCTACACCCAGAATTCAAATTGTACCCTGTCACTTCAGACAGACTAGATGGAGATTTCAGTATTTGTGGGATTGATGGGAAGACATACACTATTGCTACTATGAATGACTGAGATTGTTTAACTTCTCAGTTGTAACATTTCTAATTGCATGTACTTTCTCATGAAATGTACAGTGGAAAAGAGAGAGTTTTAAGATCTCAGAAAGCAATCTGAGACATGAACTCACTTGATACAAGATGCATATTTTAGATTAAGCGCAAGAGAAAATTTAGATCTTCCTCTGATTCAAATAACTTAAGGTTTCACTTTTGTTTCTTTATATTTGTGTTGAACAGGCAAAATATTTTACTGGCTAAAACCCAAGTTTTGAAGGTTTTTTTAATCTTGTGAAAATAATTTTTTAAAGTAAATCAATATTGCTTTTATTCTACTTTGATTCCGTTAGTAATGTGGGAGCACTGTTGAGGGATCAGCTGTACAGAAAGGGCAATTTCTGTAATGATCTGTGAAGAGAGAGCAATAATATATTTTGAGATATGGAAGATTTTACCAAAACTCAAAATTCAATAACAAGTTGCAGTGATTAAGGTTACAGGTTTTCCCCTCTTATTACTTCCTTCTTTTACCTTAAGTACCATTTGGTTGGGTTTTAGTTTTTGCTCTAATCCAGGAATATTGCTTTTTATGCTGCATGCTGTGCTAAATTTCTCTCAGTCAAATTGTGCTTTAAAATTCAGCATTTGGTTCCTCTTCTGTACTAAAAGTACTAAATTCGTAATATTACAGCCTCAGTTCCCTATTTCCTATGCTGTACCTTTTCCACTAGTTCAAGTTCAAAAAATAATCAAGCCAAATGGTCAAACTGAGTAAGGCGGGGAGGCACACATCATTTCAAATATCATCGTATATTGAGATTTCTTACCACATCCTAGGGTACATAAGGAAAATATGAAAAGGGAAGGAGTTTATGTGTTTAGATTTGACAAATAAATAGAAATAAATTCTGTCAGGAAAATCTTACATAGTAGAATACAAGAAAGCTTTCAAAACCAAGTAACCTCATTTGCAAGATATTTTAAGTACCTTGTGTTGTAACCAGCGACTACATAAAAGACAGCAAACAACAACTAAGGAAAAAAAAAGGACAAATAAGGACATTGGCATAATTTGACTAAAATTAACTTCTGAGATGAGGAAGGAAATCCATAAAGAACTCTGTAATGAAACCTGATCCACAGACAGTGATTTTATAATTTAGGCATGCTTTCAGCTTAGGATAAGGAAAAACAACAGAAAGTAGAGTCAGAATGAGCAATACAATATGTTTATTTAATAATTCCTTTAACAAGTTATTCATATCAGCCAGTATATATTCCCATGGCAACTTCATGAAAAAGTGAAATGAAGATTTACATTCTTCAAATAGAAAGCTAAGGAATATCAGGTATGTTTGTGTTTTGCAGAGGCAAATTAGTTTTTATTCATCCATTACCACCCTGTTTATATCTTGGCAGCAAAAGGTAATGGTTCAAATGTGGTGGATCAGCAAAGAGCAGAATGTGGACACAGTGGTTAAATGCAGAACACTTCAGCCTTAAGGGCCTTGAAGGAAAACTGAATGAGGAGCATCTGAGGTCACTAGGTTTATTCAGCCTGGAGAGGAGGAAACTGAGGTGAGACCTCATCACAGTGACAACTTCCTCACAAGGGGAAGAAGAGAAGTAGACACTGATCTTTTTGTGACCAGTGACAGGATTCAAGGGAATGCCCTGAAGCTGTGTTAGGGGAAGTTCAGGTTGGATATCAGGAAAAGCTTCTTCACCCAGAGAGTGTTGGTGTACTGGAACAGGCTCTCCACAGAAGTGGTCAGAGCACCAGTCTGACAGAGCTCAAGTGGCATTTGGACAACGATCTTGGGCATATGGTGTGATTCTTGGGGTGTCCTGTGAAAGACCAGGAGTTGGACTCAGTGAGTTTTGTGGGTTTTTTCTATTCAGCATATTCCATGATTTGTGATTCTATGATATCTGTCATGGCAAAACTACTTATCAAAACATATGTGAAAGTGTTGTGTGGTTCTCTACTCTGTAAAATGGAAAATACTTTCATGTAATTCTGCTTTCCTGATATTGCTCTCAGAAGTCTTTTGATACTTTTGGGGTTTTTTTGGTTTGTTGACTTGCTATTGCAGTCAGGGTTTCATTTGTGTCTGTATGTGTGTGCATGTGGCTTTTTTTTTGATGCACAGATTTGTCACTCTTTCACAGATTAAAACCAAGTGCTACACACTAATTCAAATAAAATTTTCTTGATGTTGAGAGCTTTTATGTTTCTAACTGGAAGGTTTCTTACGAGTATAATTTTAGAAATATATATTAAGGAAAATTCCCTGTTACTCATAAGCATGATATCCAATTCTGAAATTGTCTACACTCATCCAGACTAGTGAAGCATGACAGTAATCCATCACTTGCAGAGGCACTTATTTCCTACCAGATACCAGCTATATTTAAGAGATAATTATTTGTGTTATTGTCACTGTGGCAGTGAAATTAGTTTCTGTAAATATACAAAATGTAGAACCATAGAAAGATTTAAATCAGATTTAAAGAAACTTTGCACTTTATACAATTACCATCTCATTATGTGGAAAATAAAATGAAAAACCCCACAAATTCTGTGTCCTTTTCACCTTACTAATATGTTATATTTCTTTCTCTGAGCTTATGTATTTACAGATGTAATCCTTAAAATTTCATGGCTAGTACAAGCCTGCCATCTACAGGCCACACAAGAAAAAAGTGTTTTAAAAGGCTAGAAATTGACTCCTTTAAAATGCAATTTTTAAAGCAATTTCTGACTTTTTTTTTCCCCAAGTGTTTTGTTAATGTCTCCTGCAGTCTCTAAGAAAGATTTATGTACTTGATAATTACACTTGTGTGGAATCATTGTGTTTAGGGTTTTACTACACACAGATCCAAGTCAGCAAGCCTTAAATTTACGTATCTTACAGGTTCATTTTATGCCCTCCTGCATATAAAAGTGTTTCTTCAAAAAAGTCTTAAAATTCCATTTTTGTGCAAGAGAAAAATTTCAGATATGAGTTACTGATTACCACAATATACTAAAAATTTTTAAAAAACATTTAATATTATAGAGGTAATCAAATAATGTGATTTTTTAAAACATGTTTAATCAAAAGGTACAGGTCTTTAGACATATATATCATAAACATTTGGCTTATAGACTAAACATTTATATACAATATCTGTATTTGACAATTGTTTTTATACAATGAATACTCTGTGTTTGTCCATCATAAATCCAAACAGTGATTGATGCTTTTAATTTTTTGCTAAAAATCACCACCCCAAAACTGTTTAAGCCTGTATTTATTTTATTATATGCTTTGAATCTTATTCACTCATTTCAAAAAACACAAAACAAAAGAAAAATTTTGAGACAGAGACAGAGATGTTACAATTTATGGCTTAAACATCTTCATGAAGGATTTTGCCTGTTATAGCAAAACTAAGTAACAGAAGCTAAAGACCACCACATCCTGAATAAGGCCTTGACCAAAGTCCTATGCTACCCATTGATGGAGATAAAATGACTGAGGTCTGGGCTGGAGGAAGAAGAATCCATTCACAGAGGGATCAAGCTTAGCAGCTTCAGGGTGGTGACCACAGCTCTGGGGATATCACCTGCCAAGCTCACACAGACCTTCACACCAAAGAGTGGGGGAAGGAAGAGACTTTTTGGGTATGTGGTAAAAAGTCTCTGGCCCAAGGCAGTGAATGCCCATCCTCTGCAGTGCAAAGGAGCCCAAGCTGGAGTGCTCCCTTCACTCAGGGAAAAGCTTATCTGCAGCAGAGAGGGTGACACAGCCCATCAAAGGGCCCCTGCCAAAGGGGTACCCAGACCCTGCACCAGAGCACCAGAGATGATGCTACAGACCCCCTCAGTGTTCCAAGGGACAATGTCAAACTGGCCCCTACAAGGGAGAAACATGGGCATTCCAACCTGGTCCAATTGTACATTAGTCCATGGAATTCTACTCTTTGGTGTGGCCACGGCAGTGAGGGATTCTCACCACCACGATCAGATGGAGAGGAGCAATGAGAAATCATTGGGACCCTCAGATGAATGGTATGCTTCCACCTTACCCTGTTATTCTCCTCCTGTCCCACCCACAACCATGAGCAATTCTTTTCCCATTTCTTTCTATCTTTCTTTTCCCTTTCTTTCCTATTGTCTCTTTTAATATTAAATAAAATATGCCAAGGTTTTTTTTTTGCACCAACATCTAACCTTGTTTGGTTTTAGTCAAGTTTTGGGATATGTTTTGAACGTTGCTGTGTTCAAACTGTTTTATTCAGTGAGACTTGGTTTTCTTTGCTCTTCTGTGTTTAAATCAGTTCAGAGCATCAACAAAAACCAGGGAATGCATAACCTGAATAAACTTGACCATTTCATTAGACCATAGATTATATTTGCTTGCCGACCTCCTGCTGGAAGTAATGAGAGCTTGGCATAAAAAATGGCGGCAAGTCGGTGCACAGTAATCAGCTACAAACTTCTAATAGGTAATATTATTCTGTCCTAATACTAACAACATTTAACCTGAGTAACAAAAAGTAAATCAGAAATAAATTGCTTTGTATTCTTTTTTCCAAATATTAGAAATAAAAGAAAAATGTTGTGAAAAAAATATTATTTTTTATGGCTGCTGCAATACATATGATATGGAATATACATGGTGTATTGAGAGAACACAGTCTGTACACCCAGAAGAAAAAAATCAAAGACAGCCAATAATTGCATTCTACCACTATCTGTGGTGAATTTTTGAACAAAATGCAGATGGACACTTGATTCTATTATAAAATGAAACTAGAGACATTTGGCAAAATCAACAATAGGGATGTTTCGGGCAGAGAAAACCGGGGGGGGGAAAATCAAAGACGATTGAGAAGCTCCGGAAGAGGTATATCAAAGAAGTTGCAGAGGCACTACAATTTCACTGGACCATTTCAAATCAGATAAAAACTCAAAGCTGAATCTGATTAGAATGACAAGAAAGATTTACAGAAGTACTAAAAATTTAGTACCTTAAATTTCTCCTAAAACAAAGGATATTACAAAAAATTTTCAAAAACCTGATTGTGATTTCATAGGGATAACTTGGGCAATCATTGATCAATGCCTCTGCATTTCAAGGCATAATATCATCCATTTAAACTACTATCCTCCTTCGTAATCTCTTCAATTATATTTCCAGAAGGAGTGAGGTGAGTTTTGGCATGTTTTGGTCCT